>NW_026851706.1:0-38990 GCF_026571515.1 Ruditapes philippinarum
CCCCCATTTACGTTATCCAAACAGTGTTACACTATAGGTGCGTCAATGAAAAAAGGTTAATTTTTCACTTTATTTCTGGGTCATTAATTTTGGGTATTCGATATATGAAATATAATATGCGTGTAGGTTTATTTATGAATTTATTGAAATCGTTGATTAAAATATCGTTCGCCAGAGGCTCGCATAATAAAATAATATTCAACTCGTTCAATAAGATCAGTATTGGCCTACACTAATTCAATATCCTCTATATGGACTTCTGAATAAGACTGTTCAGTCGAAACGTTGGTATATCAAATGGAATTCTAGAATTTGCAGTTGACTTTGAAACTAAATATAAAAACAAAATGAACATTTTTTCTCATTTTCTAAGCGATCATTCTCGAAGAAATTACAAGGAATAAACTACGTTTAAAACCGATACTAACGCATAGATTTGAGCAGTTTTTTTTCGAGGTACAGCAAAATCAAAAAGTAATGTTTAAAATTGCACTATTGCATATAATCATCTTTTTTCTTTTTCTTATTTATGTATGTTTGGAAAATGAACCATCGCAAGGTTCCGGAAATATTTTCAAGTATATGTATCACTTAGGCCAAAATAAAAAATATGTCTGGTTCAGGGATCCCGACCGACCCTATTTTTTTAACGCCGACCCTAAACTTTTTTTTTGATTTTCGGTACGAAAATTTTTGGATACGAAAATTACAAATGTGAAAATTTTGTTTTACGATGCCTGTTGAAATAGCCGATGAGTAACAATCTTAAAAAAATAAAAAATATTTAATCTTATATGATCAAAATCAACAACAAGTAGAATTGTGAATGTTTCTGCAGGAAACAAGACAAATTTTCCATTGTCACATATTTTCGCGATGCCGCTTTTGATAATTAAAAAAATCGTAACCAAAAGGAAGACATGTTTTGCTAAAATGTGTGTAATAACACTTAAAATATAGTTTAGGAATTAAATTTACTAAAGATATTGTTTACATTAGTTGAGATGGAGCCATGATGTGTTTGTAAGATACAATTCTTTTTTAAGGGAGGGGGGGGGGTGTAAGAAAACAGCATAATGGTCTGATGATGTATGTTTTTGAAATTATATTTCAATCTTTTCATTCACTTTTATGGTACAGTGTTTTCCATTTTGGACATTTTCCATTTTCCTGAATAAGCTTTTTCTCTGTTCAAACTCTGACTCCCGAACCCTTTACTCTGCTATACATCATATTTGTCAACTGCATATAAGTGAAGCAAAGATGGCTTAACATATTCAATGTGATCTGGAACTCCTACTTTTTTGTGCTTGGGAGATATATATCTATAGACTTGCGCCCCCTGAAGACCAATTGAATATGTTTAATATTAAAATTATATATAGCTGTGTTATTTTGGTCCCCGGAATAGTGCATGTCAGATGCTCTAAGCTTATAATACAGCATTATTATTAACTTGTTACAGAGGTGACCCATATTATTATTTTTATTTTTGCAACAACATAGATCACAGTTACATAATACATATACATGTATATAAAATAACAGTTTAACAAATTAAAATATCATTTCATATAAATAATAAATTAAATAAATTTAGTTAATTACTGAAATCAGATGAGGCATTGGATAAATTTATTAAAAAAAATAAATAAATAAAATCACAGTTCAGATTAAGACTACAACAGTCAGAATTATAATTAGCACAGAATATTGTTTAAAGTTACTGATAGACATGATATAAAAGAACTAAATTGTCTAACCAAAATTTAAAAAAAAGAAGCTATTAAATAAATAAATAATAATAATAGTAAAATTTCAATACAAAGGTTTTGTTTAAGAGTGATCTATGGTTACAAGGATAGCCCATTAAGCTGGTGTGCTTATTTCCAATGGGGTCCTGTTAACCAAATAGATGGAAACAAGATGAAACCAGAGAGACATTCATTTCTCAAATAAAAATAGACAATGAGATAATCTACAAATTATTCTTAGAATCTTATTATCACAGTAGTTTTGCATTATCACAGAAAAAAGGGGGAAAAATACTCACTGGATCCGTATCTTAACACTTATATATATGCTATATTATCACCCTTGATCTTTCAATTGTCAGACCTGTCAGATGCAGGTTAGCATAGTACAGCGGGTGATTCAAAGGGAAAGGGTACATAATAAGCACAATAGAAAGCAAATTAGTATGAATACAGGTGCTACATGGTTAAATGACTACATACAAGAAATAAACAACACAATATCACATGCTGATAGTTTATTACAAAATGGTGTTTGCATTGATTGATTACAATCTTTGTTTAAGTATGTTAAGCAAGCAACACATCTATATATGGAAAATAAGACATTCTCCCAACCAAAAAAAAAAAAAAAAAAAAAATCCCTACCCTCCTAATTTTTTTGACCAATGTTTCCTGAACCAGACATATTTTTTGGCCTTAGGCATGACTTTGAAAGGTATTTCCGAGTGTACCTATATATACATTTGATTAATCTCTTATTGAGTTTTTTTATGTTTCACGAGACATTTCAATCAAATAAATTGTAATATATGTTTTGCAAATCTGCCTTAAAAACATTTGTTGATGTGTGTCATCAAATCAAGAAAAACAGGAAATGGTATTTCTCATGCACCATATTAAATTCTTTTAATAAATCATCATTTGATTAAAATTATTACAGTGGGATATTTGGTCATTTTATTTTGATACTACTAGTTTAGAGTCAACTTTGCTTGAAATTTTATTTGTTGAACTGATTTGAATAGGTCAGTTAATCATCAGCTTTATTATTATCATCATCATCAACAACATCTTGATACTTATTATGAAATATTATTATTATTATGAACATTACTATTATTATTCACATTATAGTTAACATAATCATCCAACACATCACTCTTTAGCAAATAATCAAAATGTTAACTGTTTTCAATTATTTAAACAGAATGTGAAATACGTGTAAATATGTGGTCATTATGTCATTTTATACACTACACTACATGGAAGCTACATGGAAGCAATAATAATAATTACAGTTTTTCTTTTCTGTTCTTCTTTTTCTAAAATTGAGACAATAAGGTGTGAAGTTACTACATTATAGTCATAACCGAGTCTATTTCTGTATTATTGTGTCCTGTAATATTACACCTTGCGATAATCTTATACCAGCATATGGCGTCATCGCATAACCTTTAATGCAACCATGCGTTTGCCCATCTCGATTCTTTTATTATTTTTCTAATTCTAAGGATTACTCCACTGTTTCTTCCCATTTTTAAAATCAGTCTTCTAACACTTATGACGTTTGGTACATCATTCATTAATTCTGGTGATATGTAAATTCGCGGCAGTGGCACACCACACAAACTTATAACGGTATCTAAAACATTAATTTGGTTTAATACATATCTACATGCAGGATTATCATTAAGGCAATGCTTTATAATCTTTATTTGAACTAAAAGAGGAAGATGTTGAAAAACAAATCTTTTTTTCTTGCGTCGTTTTCTTTCAACAAAGGAGCTCAGAACTTCCAATTCGCTATGTTTGGCGACATCAGCAGAATGCATGATTGGTTTGTCTGCAAGAAGGTCAGTACCTTGCCATGGGTTATTCACGTGTGGGTCATTGTGCTGAGTTTGCAGTTCTGCAAGTTGATCATTGCACCGCGTTTGTTGTCTGTCTGCAGGTGCATCAGTAGCCTGTATTTGTATTTTCGCAGGTGGATCAGTAGACTGTGTTTGTATTTCCGCAGGTGGATCAGTAGACTGTGTTTGTATTTCCGCAAGTGGATCAGTAGATTGTGTTTGTATTTCCGCAGGTGGATCAGTAGACTGTTTTTTATATTTCCGCAGGTGGATCAGTCTCCTGCGTTAGGTTGTCCATATCCGGATCTGTTTCTTGCGTCCAGTTTTCTGTGGTTTGATCTGCTGTGGTCAATAGGTCCATTACAAATGTCGGTACGACATACAAACTCACGTTATGTGTGCCATATCCCTCAGTAAAGTGTCCAAGATAAACTGTCATCATATCCTTATCATAGTGTCCATCATTTGACACTATCGTTGAGTATTCAACACCCCTTGCGGAAAAAAACTACACATTGTGCATTGTATAGTCTCATAAAGCTTAAGAGCGTCAAATGATCGCCAAAGCAGCTTTCACGTCCCATTGTTTATACATACTCCTCATAATTACCATGAACGTAATTCATGTAAAAATTTTGATGTTCGCTAAGATGAGCTTCGTTTCGTAATGCATTTTGGCCTCTGTATATGCCATGAATGCCAAATTGATGAGCGAGCGCAGAAAATTGACAATTTCCATCAGGTGGCGGATCATATAAAACTTTAACATTCATATTGTCAAATTCACAAAGTTTATCTTCATGTGTAAGTGCATGATAGAATTCCTTATGATGTTTCTGTCTTTGTACACATTTGTGAGATTCCAAACGTAAGTTTTTATAGCGCACAGACTCCAAATGTCGTGTCATACTAGTGATATGCTGAACGTCAATCCAATCCTTTTCCTGATCCCCATTTTTCAACGTATAACTCACGAGATACCTATTCCCGTTTCCGCCAGCCTTTAAAACTTTCCCCTTTAAAGTAAAGCGGCGTGGAAGGATTCGAGATTTTTTAAACGGGTATCTTATGAAGACTTCCTCCCCTTGCTTGTAGACACTTTTTCTAGCAAATTTTCGTAATCTTTTTGTATACACTCTTTCCTGTTTCTTAATCTTTTTGCTCATAATTTTTCTTTGCAAAGGCGACATTGGATCAGCTGTATAAAAACGGCCAAAGTAAACTTGGAATGGAGTATAGTATTCAAGATTTTGATGCACGCTAGTATTGATACTTGTAGCTAAAGATTTTAAAGATTTCGCCCAGTTAAAACCAGATCTTCCTGAGGTAGATCTCTTTATTTTCTGCTTCAAAGTCCTGTTCACTCTTTCACATTTACCCTAGGATTGAGGATGATAAGGGCATCCATGTATTAACGAAATGTTGTGTTTTTCAAAAAGGTTTTTCATGTCCGGTCCCTGAAATTCTTTTCCGTTATAAATACAATTTTGCACTGCTTAGGTTTCTTTCCGGTGGCGAGGGTAAACAAACACAAACACGCACAATTCTAGTTTAAGTTTACCAAGGGTAGCTTTTAAGAAGGGTAGTAGCCACTTGCCTTATCAATTCTATTTTCTGCAGTGTATTGACATCTCTCTAAGTTAAAATGGAATAAACAAAGAGAAATATTTCTTTAATAACAAGGGGACAATTGGCCCCAAAGGAGTCTCCTGAGGGCTAGATATATCAAGATACATCCACATAGAATGAATGAAGTCCATATGTATATCGAGGATTGATCGCAAAACTCTTGTAAGTGCTTCTATATTTTATATCAGAAACTGCATGCCAACCCTCGATATGCACTTTCATTTTAGGGCCCGTCGATTTATTTTATATATTAGGTCCCATTGACCTTGACCTTTTAACCTGAAAATGTGCGTGGTAAGTAGAACTCATCAAGATGTTACCACATATGAAGTTTAATTGTTAAAACTTATTTTTCCTATGCAGGTTAATATTAATCATGACGCCCTTGCATGGCGTGGAACATTTTGTCGCAAGGGGGACATGATTTTGATACATGTACCTTTTGTAGTGGTCCACAAGGCAATACCCCATGCGAATATTTAAGATTCGAAAAAATAAGGCGTAAATTTGTGTTTTTCCTATATAAGTCAAGTTGTTCCTTTGACCTACATAAGCATCAGACCGGAACCATTTGAACAAATTTGAAAGGGGACCACCGGAAGATCATTCCTTTATAGTCAAGTTTCAAGTGAATATTGGTTTTACTTGTTTGCTATGCCTTATGCAAAATGAAATAGGAGACAAAATAAAATATGAGAAATTGCAGGGGGCAATAACTCCAAACTTCAGAGAGTTATGATTCTTAGACTCAGCACTTCTTCTGAATAACATGTAACCACTTAAGAAATTTCAAAAGGTTCTTTAACTCAGTGACAGACAATGTCGCAACGGACGTTCTAACTAAAAATTAATTATCTTCTTTTTCTCTTATGCTCTTTTAGGCACATAAAATAAAAATACCCATATAAAAATTTATGGAATTAATGACATAAAAGGGAAATTATAGTTATTTATTGTTCCTGTGGCCACCTAAGTATCCCCACATAAGTGCAGACAGATAAAAGACGGACGGACGGAAGAACAGCCGTTCAGATAACGAAATATACTTTGTCACCACTTTCGTCTTCGACGGAGGGTAATAAAAATACCGACCAAGACCTTGATTGATTAGAAATATTTTAAAAATATTTAATGAGCAAAATCCTTTTAAATATTCTAACTAGTTAAAATAAACATCTAGTATTTCAAAAAAGGATCATTGTTAGTTTTTCCTGCCCAATTTCGTTGTAATCAGAGATGTTTCCTAGAAGTATATTAAAACTTGTCCGCATGAACGAACGAACAGATCAACCACTATATGCCACTGACAACGTTGTTTTAGCGGTAGCCTAAAATGTCAATAAGAATTTAAATATTTATACTCAGGTGAGCTATAAAATGAGGCCATGGGTTTCAACATTACAGGTACTTACGATTTAACATGGAAAGACAAATGACAATTTCGAAATTTAGCAAAAATCACATTTTGATGGCATCTACTTAAGTACAATGACATGATTTAAATTGTAATTAAAGTCGTATAAATTCTACAATATTACCTTCATACACACAACCTTTCTCGCTGGAGCCTGAATCGGAATGGCGAACTGACAATGTGCCTCAGATTTGGCGAGAAAACTTTCCCACTGTCGCATACATCAAAAGCGCTTTCAAAGAGTACAAATGACATGTAACAAGTTTGCCGTAACCGCAAAGACTTTAACAAGTAACCAAACGTGTATACACACCTTTGTATTGTCTGGCATGCATCACATAATGATAATGATGCCATCCAAAGTTGGCGTGTTTTACTCAGTACTCAGTACACGCAGTACTCAAAAATATAACCCGACATTAAAAAAATAACATTTTAAAGGCCCATTATGCTTTTATTTGTATTTCTCAAAAACCATTTTTAATTTTAGTGTACTTCATAAGTATCCAAAATGTTACTCATTGGCCAAATACCAATGCAACAAGTACAGTTATAGTGAATTAGTATTTTGTATGGAAGTCAAAATACTACATCATTTATGTTTTGCTACTTTCATGACAATTTTGTCACATTTATCGTTACTTTAATAGGTACCAGGCATCTAAAATTCATGTTTGCCTTCTGTTAAGAAGTATTTTTATTACAACGAAAAAAACATGACCACAAATTGAGAATGCCATTGCGGACATACTAATGCATACAAGATGATACGAGAGGGCCATGAAATCGCTCACCTGTATATAAGCCCCTTGGCCAAGGCCTATTTTAAACCAGGGGCTTTTATTTGAACAAACTTGGTAGACACCCATTATAGGATGTTTCATAATAAATATCTAAGCTCTAGCTATTTTTTTTAAAAGAAGATTTTTTAACTTTTAACTATATACAAATAAGGAAAATAAATGACCCCCTTGGGTGAGACCAATTTTTACCTCAGGGTTTTTATTTGAACAAACTTGGTAGACACCCACTAGAAGATATTTCATGCTTAACATCTAAGCCTTAGCTATTAGGGTTTTTAAAAGAAAATTTTAAAGTTTTAAAAATAAAATAAGGAAAATCAATGACCCCCGGGTCGGGGCCAATATTGACCCCAGGGCATTTATTTGAACATACTTGATAGAAACTGACTAGATGATGTTTGATGCCAAATATTTAAGCTCTAGCTCTTTTGGTTTTCAAAAAGAAGATATTTTAAGGTTTTTCTTTCGGTTGCCATGGCAACCAGAGTTCTACTTATGGAAATAAGTTATTTGAACAATTTTTGAAGTTGAGTACCAAAGGAATATTCCTGTAAAGTTTGGATGAAATTGGATTAGCGGTTTATGAGAAGATGTCGTTTAAAGTAAAAGTTTACTGACGGACGGACGGACGACGGACGGACGCCGGACGAAAAGTAATCAGAAAAGCTCACCATGTCACTTTGTGACAGGTGAGCTAAAAATGATAATAAAAAAACACACACACACACATTTACTCAAAAATATTTAATGATCGAGTGATCATGGTCGATAAGATGTTAATTGTCTTACAAGGTATATCTTCTTCTAAAAATGAAATTGCAATGTATACGTTTACATTTACAATGTCATGTGGTCCAAATACAGTAAGGAAATTTTTTATAACATCATATCTTCAACATGGTATCAACACTTATAAAATAAATGTTAGATCGAACTGAATGCTCGCCGAAACATCTGATTTTACTATGAATACATTTACAATTTAAACAGTTAGTTATATAGTCCTGATAATCAAAGTGGAACATTTATAAAACATAATCACTTTCATACTTTTGGAACCCAAGTGCGTTGATATGTAGCATATCAATGCACTTTGGGGTTCGTTTCTAGATTTTGACCCCAAAGTGCGTTTGACCCAAAGTGCGGTGTTACAGGGGTGTATTGTATGCATTATAAATACATATACACAGCAAAGCACACACTCTGTGTGTGAAGGTTAGTGTGAAAATTGAACTTGAAATGATAAAATGTAAGAAATATACCAATATGGTGCATGTAAGATAACCGTGATCTGTGACTTGTCTCCTATCCTTTTAAACGATATTTAATTAAATCTCATTTAATTTCATTGTTAGAAAATCATAAAGTATGTTTAAATGATTTTAATACAGTTATAAAGGTTTTACCACGCTGGTATATGTTGTTAAGAGGTTCAAAAATTTCATGTTAGGTACAATTAAGATCTATTAAGATGTTCAAAAGCATGTATGAAATTTGACATATTTAATGTATGTACAATTTATAAAAGAATTGTGTAAGTATATTTTTACATGGTCCGGAGGCCTTAAAGCGAATGAAAAAATTGTCATTGTCACTGTCAATTCAATTCATAAATTCAATCTAATGAGGCGTACAAGAGATATAAATCTAATTAAAGATAAATACAATTTTAGTCTTTAAAATTCTATTAACACAATTATAATGGCTTAGTTAATTAATTAATCAGGCACTTGAATAATAAGAGTAATTCTTGAAACCTTAAATGGCAGTATTCCACGAGTTTGTTTCATATTTATGATTGCCAACTTCTGCAATGTGCGTTCAAATTGTCGCGTGCAGACTATATTTGAAAGTGTTTGTACATAAAGTTTCCATGACGCAAATCCATTCAAATCAAATTAATTAACAAACACCTCAAATATAATGATATTGAACGTGTACAGATTGTACGTACTTTGAGAGTATGTTGTTAAATGAAGTGATGAGAAATAAGCAGAAAAAAATGATGACTTTACTGCAGTTTGATCGTAGATATTATTACTATAATCAGAAAGTACATGTATGTAAATTTAGATAAAGATAACGGTTTTAATTTACAACTGTCGACTATTTTATCAAACTTATTATGCATGTATAAAGTTTTTGTAATGGTAAATTTATTTGACCCTGTGGTTTTAAATGATGATGAATATAACGTTTTTTGATGGTCTGATTTTACAAAACAGAATGTACATTTTAACATACTTTGATCGAAATATCTATTAACACGAAATGAGGATAAGTGAAAATAATTAGCCAAACATCTTGAAACATCTTGTCAAATTATCTAGATTCGGACGATATGTATTCGTTGACGAAAACGTGTTAAAAGCAAAATACAACCAATATAGGATATTCTATAAACGTGTCTATCACTATCAAGTGTTTCTTAAATAACCATCTAAATCAATATTGTCTTTTAAGAAGATAATAAACTCCTCATTATCTCAGCATTCTTCATCACACACGGTGCTTTAAATCACCAGATTGCAAGATAATGACAAAAGGTAATGGAGTACATACTTATTGAAATACTAATAAAACGTTTAAATATAGCTCTTGCAACATTTATAAAGACTGGTACTAAATAAAGCAGTTCATAATACTTATTTCGATATACTAGTAAATTTAACAGTTGAGTTTATTAAGTTCTGTACAACATTTCGCACGCAAACGTACATACAAACAGTTGCCAAATATAATTTTGGAAGAAGTTTTATTTTGCCCTCAAACGCACACACAAACGCACGACTAGTATAATTTTTAAAGTCCTATTTTGCCCTTAAAGGGAGACACAGGCAAAATTATAACTTCTTTGTTTCTAATCTTTCATTCATTGTTTTAGTGTCCTCAAAATTAACACACTAGGCAGTCACAGGAACAACACATTTCTCCTTATAAAGAATAAAATGGTAGTTCCCTAACTTGACCCAAAATATATATAAAATTGATAAAGAAATTCAAGCTATACATTAAAAAATGTCATTTTAGCGTGATTTGAGTATAAAAGATCATTTTAATATTGCCATTAATATGCCGGAATATCCCTTTAAACGTGCACACAAACACTTATTAACGCAAATATTATCTTAATCTCAAACGTGCACACAGACGCTTTTCAAATATAATTTCTGAAGATTTTTGCCCTAAAATGTAACTACATACGGGCGACAAATATACATTTTCAAGTCTTATTTCGCCCTTAAACGTACACACAAACGCAAGACAAATATATTTTCTGATGATTTTTCGCATTCAAACTTACACATACACGATTGACACAAACTTGAATATATTTTCAATATAAGCCTTACTTTATTTATAAAGACATCAACTTTGTTTTGAATGCTAGAAAGATAAACATGTTTATATACAGTTATATAAAACATTCTTGGTAGGCGGGTATTTCAGAAAAGACTAAATTTTTGTCATTTAAATATAAAACCGATAGTATTAGAAAATATTAAGCATAGAACGTAATTAAGTATGACAGATATGTTATTCAATGGCGAACAATATTGATCAAAAATCTGATGCAAATATAGGGCACAAGATTATTTTCTTGATTTGTAATCCATGAACTGAATTTATCGAAATAAATGTCGTATCCATGGAGTGCAACTTTGAAGCGGCCTATCATAAACTGTTACGCCACGCAATTGCTTTTTGAAGAATACCCAAAATGGCAAACAGGCATTCATAGAACATCAAGAGCGTCAAATGGGTAACAGAGGTCAATAATGATGGAACGGACAGCTCAAAAGTATTTTAAAGGAAGGTCATACATGAACGGCTTCATGTACGATAGTACATGTGACCCAGGGCAGATACACAAATTTATCTCATCATGTATAAAGCCATATTGAAATAAAAAGAGCAAACCGTTTCTATAGTATTATATTTTAAGCACATGCATACAGAAAGACTTTGGATTATTCACGATTAAAAATATCCCCCGAAAATACCTTACCTTTGTCCAACACCGAATGCTATATTATGCAAATACAATCTTAAAATCTTTAAAAATAAGAAAAAAACCTCTTAACGATAATAATGATTAAGCAATGTTTGTAAACTTTAAATTAAAGTGTTACACGGCTAACAATCCTGATCTTTAGAAGTAAAGATAAAATGCTTGAATTATATTTTGAACAAACTGTTTCATAATGATTAGATAATTGTGAGCAATTCGCATTTGCATGTGAAGTGAATAAATACTGATTGAATATAGTTAGGTTTTCTTATATAGCACACAAATATAATATTTCAATTTTCTAACTGATCCCTGTTATCATGACTGAAGTTTACTTTCGTCAGCAATTTCTGTATCTTGTAAAGTCAATAAACCAGAACTAAAAGATGCTCTTACAAATTTGTTCGCAAAACCGTTTTATACACCAAAGCCATTTAAAGGCTCAAAAGTGGCAATGGATATATGATTAAGAACGCAATGAAACCTTTTAAAATATTTTAGAAACGGGTTTGTAAAAGATATATTTGTACTTTAAGAGTTTGTGACATGCAAATAACGTTCAGTTATAATCCGTAGAACGCAAAAAAACATTGCATTACTTGTTACATCAATATTTCGACTCAAAGTAAATGATTGTCATTGCGACATTTTTATCTTAATTATTAAATAAGCAATATTTAAGGACAAAATTATAACCTCGAATTTTACAGCATTGTTGGAATATGAAGGAAAAAAAGAGAAAAAACATGAAGAATGAGTTTGACATGATCACTTTTCAGGTGACAAGTTATAAAAAATATATTCGGTGAAAAAAGAAATATCTTACATAAATGTAAAGACGCTGACTTAAAACAAAACACACTATAATTTGAGAAATTAGTCATAAGAATAATATTCGTGCCTCTTAATGAATTCTTACCTTTAATCAATGTTATAATTGACATACCTCTTAATGAATGTTAAATTTAATCCTATCTTTAATGATTATGATATCAATATGATCCTTATTGAATCGTAAATTTAACCTTATCTTTTATGGAATGTGTATTTAAGCTGTCTATTTCTGAAGATAACCACCCAAATTAAAAGGTAATCGTTTATTCCCTTTACTAACGAGCTTACATTAAAACACATATTTTTTTTAAATATAAGATATTGCACAAGAAAAGATATTTTAGGTTTTCATGGAAACATGAAACATTTTTATATCTTTAACATATTTAAAGTGTGACGAAAAAATGATGGTTGTGGCATTGTATCGTTGGCATATTTTACTGCTAGCAAAGAAAAATAAAACAACAAAAAGAGGAAACCTTAACAAATTTGAATGTAAATACAATTACAAGCGTTATTATCCATAGATCTGGAGACATTTCTTCCTGTTTAATTATACCACTTAATGTTCGTGGGAATAGATACAAAAGAATTCGTACTGTTTTTGTTTTTTTTCCATGTCTTTTATATATCTTTGAAAAGGTCATTGCGGGGGAGTAGTTTTAAAAACAGAAGTGAATGTCAATAACATCCGACTGTTTTTCCTAGTTTAAAATATGACTCAAGGAAGTTAAAAATGTTCGTTTATCGTGAAATTAAACAAATTTCTCAAACTATTTAGATCGGTCATTGTAACGCATTTCAAGAACATAATTTACATGAACAAACTTATACAAGAAAACTATTGTTTTATACCGTACAACATCATTCAGTCCTTGTTATGATTCCTTTATATGATCATCTTTATGTCACACTTGACAACGACTTTAATTGTATATGAATGACTCTTGAAAGGAAAATAAATAATTGTTCATGATAATAAATTAGCAATTACATCATTTATTTAACTTCAACTGAGACCTGAGCGTTTAGTTGCAAGTTCAAATATAATTCATATCAAACCTAGTCACGTTTTTATTTTCTGAGTCCAATAAAATTGATACCAGATCCAAAGTTCTATCAATATGTCAAAATGGTGATATGAAATAAAGAAGTTATAATACATTGGTTAGTACAATACGGATTCTATTGGACTCGTTTATAGATGAAAAACTTGTATTAGAATCTGCTTGCGCCTCGTCCGGTCTAGTTTTGACAGATGTGTATTCGTCAAACAGAATTTAGTTTTGTACTCACCAATGCATAATAATCTCACTAATAATATTTAACTGATTTGTCATTTTCAAAAAGAAACCTCCATTCACTGATTTTCATTTTAATTTTTGATCAACCTATCGAGGCTTATAGCTCGGTGTATTTTAGTCCAACAAGGCGAAATTTTCTTTGGATTCACGTTTAATGTACTACCAACACTTTAATAAAGAATAATTATAATAGTTATAACTGTGACTTAAAAATACGGATTTTTTCTTTTCTGTTTACATAACACGTCCCCAGGCAAATTTGCCTCTTAATAAAATCTATGTGTTTTTTCACAAAGAAAAAAAAAGATGACCGTAAAATTTTAGAAGTTCTTGTACTCACCCGTACACAAATATATGAGCCGCGTCACGACAAAACCAACATAGTGCGTTAGCGACCAGCATGGATCCAGACCAGCCTGCGCAACCGCGGTTGTTGGTTTTGTCGTGACGCGGCTCATATGTAGTGTCATTACTTTTTTCCAAATTTAGCATATTTTATTTCATAATTTACAGCAATTATACATTTTAAACAAATAAAACTGTAGCAATCGAATAAGAAACAACAATATGATATAAATTTACAAAATATTTCTTATTGTTATAACTTTCACTTCGTAAGATACAGATGAAAACATCAACAAAAGCACCGCTAGGCGGAGCATTATATGCTCGAAAGCTTTTCTTTAGTAAGGATGAAGCATTTGTAAGACATGGGAATTAAATAAAGTATTACCTCCTTTAAATAGCAATCCTCCTATGAAATTTGAATATTGTGGGGCCAATGGAACTTAAGTTATGCTCCGGAAACTGTTTCCAGTTTTAAAGTAATAGTGACCATGAACTTTGACCTTGTGACCCCGGACAGACAGACGGACGCCAGGGGTATTACATAATATGCCCGAAATTCTTTCTGGCATATAAAAAAACAAAGGTTTTGTTTGAAATTGATACATTTGAAAAAAGAAATGATTTAAATTTTCCGCCATGAGTTGATATTCAACTTTATAATTGGCTATATGTATCAATTTTGGTTGCAGATATAAAAATATTCACATTTATTAATTCATGATATAGGTTGTTGCTTCTACTATTATTAATCATTTCAAATAAACATGTGTCTTGGCACAAAACAAACGCATGTTCACTGCAAGTTAATGTTAATTCTGACTACATGCTACTTAAATAGGCTAATTCTATGTCAGGTTTTAAATTAATGCAAGAAGCTTATACAATGGCGCCATGATCTTGTTATTTGATCTGACTGTCTTAAAAATTAATACTAAATACTATTTGTATTTCTATTTTTAGATAGACAATGCACGTTTTATATAATGAACTATGTGTTTGTCATGCGACCATTAGGCAAATTGTATATGCACAACCAGAAATGAGTAATTAATTCCAATATTTAAATTTGACATTTCATGTCACGCTAGAGATATAAAAGATATACTATAAATAATTTCAGAAAAAAAGAGATTATTGATTTGTAACATCTTAGCCAGGATGTAAGATACTATAGTCTGTCCCATCAAATTTGAATATTCCATTTTTTATTTAATATACTAGTAAGATCATTTAAATTAATGTCATGTTAACCCTGACGTCAATATCTCTAGGCATGTTTTTCATTTTTTCCATAAAGTCAGAAATATGGTCAAAATGTTAAAATTATATTTTTTCCCGTTGACTTACGTTGTAACCTGACGTGACGTCCATTTTAAAATGGCGGCGCCCATACAGACGTCATTCAGGGTTCGTCTCACAATTAGCGTGAACTGTACTAGGTTATTATAAAAAATTGATTATTCTTATTTACTTACTGATCAATAGCTAAATGTTATCATTGAAATGAAAAATGAGAACAAAGTTGGTGTCAAAAAGGCAATTTTAATTATGTAATACCATTTTTTAAAATAATCAAATTAAAATCCTTTGAAGTGAAATATCAGTAACCGCTTTTTAAATTATAACACACAAAGATTTATATAATTATATAATTATCATGATATTCTGTCGTATTTTATATCATTAAGAGAAGTGATTTGATTAGATAGCGTTTCAATCAAGTGAATACCGCAACGCGTCGTAGGGGAACGGGAACACTAACTAGAAGACTAAAAAACTAGTTCTTCGCTTATTAATGTTTACTTTAAATAATTCTGTAGTTGTCTGAATTCTGTCCATTAGTATGTATCACGTCTATCTAAAAATAATTAAATTAACCAGGACTGATGGGATTCAAAAATTTGTTACCCTTCTTATTTCGGGTGCGATGCTCGTGCGCTAAAACTTTTCGTAGGTTTTAACTTTCACAACAGAAACCTGACGTTAGAAATCGCCAACAAATACTACATTATCATGGAAATCTGACAAGGGGAACTGATTCACTATATGTTCAGTATTGGTTTGCACGGTGTGTACGTTAACTAGCTCATTCGCTAAATAATAAGGGAACACAGACTCGCGTACGAGGAAAAATGTAAATTATAAGAATATAATATCATGCACTTTAAGCTCGTAAATACAGGTTTAATTTTCTGTCCACAATTTAGCAAAATGTCCAGAAATACCGGCAGTGATTTGATATAATTAAGAATAAGTTTGAATTGGAGCGTTCATTAAGGGACAAAAGTTTATTTGTTTTTTTTTTATTTTGTAGATTCAAAGCGTTACATACTATGTTAATATGAAGGGGAGATCGAGTCAAAGAGAAACACAGAGTGATGATCTCAATTATTTTAGCCTTCCTAAAATTTGAAAATGTTCAATGAAAAAACAACAGCTATATTTTTCGAGGGAGAAAAAATACCGCATATGGTATATTTTGCAGCTAAAAGGGTAGGATTTACAGAAGTCTTGAATAACGAGATAATATGTACTTTAGGAAAATCATTTCTGAGAAATATATAAAATAGTTTAAAAACATAAAATCAAAACGTAGGTTAACGTGTGAATTAATGGAAGAAGTATTGTATTGTCATATAGATTCATGTCATTAAGTGTGTTTAAAATCATTTAAATGTTATCAAAAATTGTATTGTTAATATATGAATTGAAGGTGTAATTTTAACAATTACTGCAAAATCTGGGTATACAAAAATTATTTTAAATGCCATAAAGCCAAATTTATCTCAACGCTTAAAATTATCTGTATGAGGTTACATATGCTTAACCACCCTCTGTCAATGCCGCAACTGGAATCGTCCATAAAAAGCGCGAGGCATTTTGTTACGTCATATATTTCGTCAATTGTTGTTGACGTAATATTATAATGTTTATTTCGTCAGGAATCCATTTTCAAGAGTTATGAACTTTGTGATGTTGACAGCTAAAATTGATGGGCCGTTCTTGAATTATGGATTTGGAACATACTGAATCTTGATGTGTTTCATTTACATATTTCATTTGCTAACCCAGATATCTGCACAAATGGAACAATGTTTTAATAATGAGACGGATTAACAGTTTATAAAAAATCTGGATCATCATAAGTGTTGGAGTCAAACTTAAAGTAAAAAAATGGGATCTACGGGCAATGAAGGAATCTTCAGAATGCGAATTTGTCGTGACGTTTATAAAGATCTATTTCGAAATTCAGGATTCTATTCAGCTTAAAAGTAAGTGCAAATTCTAGATCTTTCTATATGACTCGATGTTTTTGTTGCTTATTATTCATTTTTTAAAGTTTTCCATCATGCATTGCAACGAAACTGTTACATCTTATAGATCCAGCTTTGTAAAATAATCATGAAACGACCCCGAGAACATCATGTACATTTTAGAAACATGACACGTGCTTTCTCCCGTTCATCTTCAAATGTAGTCAAAATATTTTAACCTACGGGATTTTTAGATAATTTTTGACATGGTCAAAATCCCAAAATCCGTACTAATGAAAAGAAAATGGAAAAAAAGAAAATCTCTTCTATTTATAAATACATTCGTCGGCTTAAAATCAATATTAGAAAAAAAGACACGAAATCATAGGCCTACAAACTATGAAGAGCAGAAAAAATAAGGGTTTCACGTAAAATAAATATAACCCAACTGACTGAACTACAACTGCAATATTGAATATTTATCGTAATTTTGATAACTATGTCAATTAAGGGCATAAGATATATAGCAGTTAAAAATCACTATAAAATTATCGTCGTAAAAACCCGCGTACATGATTCCGCATTGTGCACTTTACTGCTATGACGTCACGCATTCAATGGCGAATAGGGAAATTGTATCGATGTGTTACAGGGTGTAGTTTAAATAGGATTATTGTCTTATGAACCTATGTCATATAATAAAGTGTGTAGAAATTACTTCTTAAGGAATATATCTTCAAAGGTAACTAATTCTTTCATTCCAATTTTGTTGTTTTATTGGTTTTTTAAGAATTTTTCTTCCGACTCAATTTTGAGTCGGAACGTCCACCACTAAATTGGTCTTTATTGTGTTCAACGCGCAGGGCGTAGCTCTGATCGCGTTGATATTTCGACTACTTCAAATGAAGAGTACTTTGGCAATGGCTACGGAAAATAAACAACAGAGACTTGCCATAGAGAAATGAAAATTTGCTTTTACAAGAAAAGTAGACACTTTAGAGAAAAATCCTGAAAAATCTTGAGGGTGACTTTTTTTTAGTTTACAAAAATAGTTTTATTTTTATTCAACCTCGTTCTGTTAATTCATACCAGGCAAAAGTTCATTTCCATTTTTAATGGGACAGACTATAGTATCATTTCACATGTATTAAGTAATACATGTAGGATGAAAACAACATAAAAAAGAGGCAAACGGAACTCTTTATATCCCCAAAAACTAAAATTTAAAAAGCAGGTTGACCGTACCATAAAAGTGATTGTAAGTATTTTCATAACAAAGTATTTAACGCTCTCTAATTAATTTCTTGTCACAAAGGGACGTTAATTACCTTTTTTTTCAAAATAATAACTACAAATATAATTATCATGATGATCAAATAAGTAGTAGGTAGTAAAAATATCACGCTGCTAGTTTCAGTTCCTTTTCAGTAAGTCTGTTCAGACCCGTAAAACAGCAAAAGGTCAGTTTAGCAAAATCTATGCGTGTTGCAAATCGTACACTTGTGAACGTGTCTTATGATGCATTAGTACATGGGTACATGTTGTTGCAAGAGTGCATCGCACGTCGCCTATTTATTGTTATTATATGTGTTATCAGTATTAACAATTATAATCGTTGTCTTATTTTATCAGTTTTTTTTGGTTCCTTTATGATCTTTAATAGGCTTCATGAAATAAAAAAAAATTAACGCAATTTAGTGAGTGACGTTGAAGTAGATAAATAACAGTTTCAGTAGTAGTAGTTGTTGTTGTTTCATGTATATCTATTGTAGCCGTGTGTTGATAGTCACTATGGTTAATTCCAAGCAATTGATACGAGTATCTGACTGAAATCAGATACTTTACTTTACTTTACTTCACTTATCTAAATTTAAATAAGCTATAATGAAAACAAATTTTTTTATGTGAAAACTGTACGTTATGAAATCACAAAGCTTCAATCATCATGATGTCATGCTGGTGTCACAATGTTGTCCTTACAGTTTTAATGTTTTTACCCCATACATTTCTGTCACTTTAAGGTATATTATGTCGCAGATTTCAATAATTATTTTTTTTAGAAAGATCGTGATGTTTAATTCATAGATTAAGAAAATGCTAGACAGAGGAAAATAGCACTGAATGTGCAATAATGTTTCATAAACGTAGCAAAATGTAAACAGTGTGATATATTAACAAAAGCCAAAGAGTGAAAGAAGAAAAAGTAAGTTAATCAATTATACCAATAAATAACGTTTTAAAAACTGTAACAAGACACCAAAAACAAAAGATGTTTTGAAAAAAGAAGAAATTGTAGCATTTCATGGTCTAAATGGACCTTTTAACAAACCACCAAAATTGCATTCTTTCCGAATCTCAACTTATGACATTATTCACCATTTGATTGATGGTGGCTACATTATCTACCTATTCCTACCAATGCTAATCAAGATCAGCGGGCACATCTGTGTCGTCTAATTATTGTCTAGACTGTTCGCTATTTAGTCTTTACGTTTTTTGAAAAAAAAAAACAATCAAAACAAACAATTCTAATATTGTTGGATTGAAAGATGATATATCGTTAACTTAAGAAATTAAAGTATAATTGAGAATGATAATAATATCTGAATAAGATTTTGAATATCTCGCACATTTGCTCTTCATGGAATAGCGTTATCGTAACAGATAAATTTGCAGACAATGACGAAATTAATGAAAGATTTAGCAAGAATTGTATTATTTTGAATCGGCTTCTCTTTTTTGCAGTATTGTAAAAGGCAGCACTTTATTTTCAAGTTGATGAACTGTTACTGGTGATTTTGCAATAACATTATGACATCATTTCATTTAAGTTTCAGTGTAGGTACATGCCATTTATTAATTATATTTCATAACAATTGTAGTCAACGTTCTACCCGTCTGATACACTTAAATTAATATCTTAACATTTTCCTGACAAATACGAAAAATATTCCATAAAGTGAAGAAAATATTTAGTATCAGGAATGTGCAAGACATTGCATGGAATTTGTGCTGATTATATTGTCGGAATACTTTTTGAAGACATAGTCGGTATATCACAAAATTATGGTGGCTGAAATATAATTTTTACCAGCATGATATGTGACTCTGTTATATTTGCTTTCTTAGATTTTATTGTTTTACATATGTTAGGAAAATCTGTGCAGTATTAATATCTACAAAATGCTTTTCAAACAAAGAAGGGAACAATAACAAAATATTAATTGCAAAATAATTGGAGAGAACAAGCTTTCTGACAGTGCGAACTTATAGAATACCTTCGTACTTTTGGTTTATCATACTGTTGTAAAAACGACGTTACGATAGCGGGAACGACAGGCAGACAACGTTACGTTGGCGGGAAGAAAAGTTCATACAACGTCATTTCCGTTGTATTGTTATTTTACCGTTCATAAACATTATCATTTTAAACACAACGCAAAGTAGTTGCTTCTTATTTCACTAATCACTTTTTACATTTTGGTGCCGTGACAAAAACAAAAATTAATATGACTGAATCTTCTTTTTTACAAGCGTTTAGGCGATTCAGTAGCAAAAAATCTCTACCAAAGGTTATAATATCTAATAACGAAACAACTTTTCAAGCAGCAGCAAATACAATACGCAAATTAATAAATTCTACTTCCGTAAAAAACACGTTACACAACCATGGTACAAAGTGGAAATTTATTCCCAAGCGCGCTCCCTGGTTTGGTGGTTGTTGGGAAAAATTAATCGGTCTTACCACAACAGCTATCAAAAAGGTTCTTGGTAGTGCATACGTCACTTATAATACTCTCCAAACAATCGTAACAAAGGTAAAAAGCGTCATAAACAACCGTCCATTAACTTACGTTACGTCAGAGCCAACCGACCCAAAACCTATTTCACCAGCTCATTTGCTATACGGACGGCGTTTAACAACCCTGCCAAACAATAAAGGTCGGCAATGTAGTAATTATTCATAATAAAACCCCAAAAATCACAGTGAAAATTAAAAACTATTAAACAACTTATCACTGGTAAAAATAAATTAACACAAGCGGCCATGGTTCGCACCAGTAACGGGCACACTACAGCAAAACCAATTTTAAAGCTGTACCCCCTTAAAACTATGGAACAGTTACCATATTTTGCGCCTAGGAGGATGTCGTAAAAACGACGTTACGTTAGCGGGAACGGCAGGCAGACAACGTTACGTTGGCGGGAAGAAAAGTTCATACAACGTCATTTCCGTTGTATTGTTATTTTACCGTTAATAAACATTATCATTTTAAACACAACGCAAAGTAGTTGCTTCTTATTTCACTAACCACTTTTTACACATACATTTAGTCAAAGGTGTATAACATGTATAAATTATACAAAACAAAACATAAAATTTCTCCAGTATCAGATTTTGGACTGGAAATGTTAAAATGTAAGGAATATATAATTATTTGGTGGTAATAAGATAATTGTGATATTTGCCTTGTTTTCTATTATCTTCTATTATCTATTATCTATTATTCCATATAATAATTTCATTTTTTTTAAATAAAAAGATCCATCTAAAAAGGGATCAAAGTGATATACATTTAATTCAAGATCTGTTTAATTTATTTCTTTAACTGTATTAAATCTATTTATCCGGCACTTGAACAACAAGTGTACTCCTTGATACCTTTGTTTTTCCTTACTCTGTTTATATGCATTACTTTATTGTACTTTAGTGGCAATATTCCATTTTTACAATGTGAGTTCAAAATGTCGCGTGCGGACTTTATTTGAAGGGTTTGTACTTAAAGTTTCCATGACGCAAATCCATTCAAAACAAATTAATTATCAAACACCGTAAATATACTGATATTGAACTTGTACAGATGGTGCAATTTTAAGAGTGTGTTAATTAATGAAATGGTTAGAAAGCAAACAAGAACGACGATGATACTGCTGTCTGATCGGAAATAATAACCTCAGAAAGTATGTCAATATTAATAATATACCTTTTTTACTAACAATTTTCGATTATTTTATCATAAATATTATATTAAGTTTTTGTTATCGTAAATTTATTGACCTAACTGGTTTCCAATGGTAATGAAACATAGTCAAGCATCTTTTCAAACTTTCTCATTAGATTCGGAAAATATTTAGTTGTCGACGAAAACGTGTTTAAAACAAAATACAACCAATAAAGGATATACTACAAACTACCATTTAAGTGTTTCTTAAATAACCATCTAAATCAATATTGTCTTTTAAGAAGATAACGAATCATCCATTAAATCAGCATTCTCTATCACATACGGAGTGAAGCCTTTTAAAGATATTTAGGCGTTGGTTTGTCAAAGATATGTTTGTCCGTTAAAGGTTTTTGATACGTAAAAACGCACAGTTATAATTTGTAAAATGCAAAAACATGTAGTATTGCATAACATACACGTAATAACAGAATGTCATCTCAATGTGAATAATTGCCAATTAAATTTCTTAATTGTACAGGATGTATCATAAAAGTACAAAATATCATTCTTGGGATATGATGTTTAAAATGTATGTCTGAAATTTCTAGTTTGTAAATAGAAAAAAAATCCATGCCATGAAGAATGAGGTTTACTTGTTCAGTTTTCAAATGACAATATATAAATCATATATTATTTATTCTGGACGTACACATTTCTTTTTAATCGTTTGTTTTTAGTCTGAAACAAAATGTCCACTGATGTAGACAAACAAAACTTCGTATCTTTATTCATTAGGTCATCGCGGGGGGGGGGGGGTATTTGATAAACAGAAGCAAATGTCATGACTGTCGACTTTTTTCCCTTATTTGAAATACTCAAGGGAGTTGCGACAAGCACTTTTTGTGGACTGTGAAATTAATCAAATTACACATACAATACAAATCGGTCTTTTTAACGCATTTCAAGAAGGTATTTTACATGAACAAAAATGTACTAGAAAATTGTAATTGTGCATAGTACAACTCCTTGTTATGATTTCTTTTTCTGTTAATTTTTAAGTCACGCTTAAAAAAAGCGATATAATTATGTTAATAAGTCTTGAAAGGAAAGTAAATAATTATTCTTGATTATACATATACATATATCTAAAATCCGATACAATGAAAGAATCGAGCTTCCAGCGTTTACTTTTAAGTAAAGAAAATCCATATCAAATCACTACTGTACTATGTCACGTTTACATTTTCAGAGGCCAAGAAAATTCTAATCAAATCCGAAGTTCTGCCAAAATATAAAAAGGATGGTAAGAAATTAAGAAGTTATTAATCATTGTTAAGTACAATTCTGATTCTGATAGACTGAACCTCGTCCAATAAAGTTTTGACAGATGCGTATTCGTGAAATAGAATTCGGTTTTGGACTCAAGAATGCACAATAACCTTATAATGTAGAACTGCTTATTATTTACAAAAAGAGATATCCCTTCTCTCAAGTTATTAGGGCTTATAGCTCTCAAGTCGGTTCACATGCTTAGGAGATGAAACTCGGACGTGGTGAAACGTTTCTTTTGTATCATAATGATATCTTTTTTTGTTGTAACCAACATTCGTCTGAATAATAATAATAATAATAATAATAATATTAATAATAATAATGATGATGATGATGATGATGATGATGATGATGATAATAATAAAGATGGAGAAGAAGCTCGAAGACAATACATTTTAAGCAAACAAAACTGGAACAACAACATGATATAAATTCACAAAAGAGTTCTTGTATTTGAAAAAATATAAACAAAACTTATTTGAAATTAATGCAATTGTTAATAATTGAATAATTTATTCCGCCAAGAGTTGATATTCAACTAAAAAATACCTTTTATTTGTTTGACATCGAATACAATATTAAATTAGGCAAAATAATATAAAATGCAAAAAGTTTTACAATAGCTAGAAAAATAAATAAAAAATAAATAAATAAAGTTAAATTTATTGGCGATGGTTATGGTAAAGGAAGATGAATGAACTCTGAACTTAATTAAAGTATAAAACGACTAATTATCCAATAACTAGTACATGCTTGGTTTGTTTTTTGTATTTAAAAAAAAATAATTAGAGAATTGTAAGATATTCGCATTAAACGTGATTAAAGTACTGATGGCAATTAGGTTTCCATATAGCACTCAAATACAATTTTTCATTTTTTTTCAACTGGTGCTTGTTAGCATGACAAAGAATTTGATTTATTCGTCTGCAATTCCGTCTCTTGTAAAGTCAATAATCTAGACCTAAAAGATACTCTTGCAAAACCGGTTTGTACACTACGCCATCTAATGGTTACAATAAGAAGCTCAACACTGTTGATTGATTTATGATTAATTGCGCATTGAAACCTTTTAAAGATATTTACGGCGCGGGTTTTGTCCATTAAGTGTCTGTGATACGCAAATAACACACAGTAGAACGCAAATAGTATTACATTACTTGTAATATAAGTATTTTCTCTCAAAGTGTATGATTGTAAAGAACAAATTACTATGATGGCTGTAGCATTATATATAAAAAAAGATGACGGTAAAATTTAGATCTAAAAGTCCTCGTACTCACTAATGTATAAACAGATAAAGTGTTTATTTGTGTCCTCTTTTGGCAATTTCTTTTTCATAACCCACATCCATAGTACATTTTATGCAAATAAAACTGAAACAATTAAATAAGAAACAACATTATAATATAATTCACAAATTATTTCTTACATTTCAGTTAATCTAACTTTGCAAGATACAGGTGAAAACTTATGTTAACAAAAGTTTTTGAAATGAATACAAATGAAACAATTGATTGAAATATTTCGCCATGAGTAAATATTAAACTCTGTAATTGGTCATTTTTATAAATCATGGTTGCAGATTTAGAAAGTATTCAAATTTATTTATTCATGTTATCAGTAATTTTTCCTACCCTGATCATGATAAATCCAATATTTTTATAGGCAAAGACAATAATATAAGTTCTAACTCTATGTAACATATAAGGTAAAAATTATTTCTGTCAGTTTTTAATGAATGTCTTAAACTTATGCAATGCCGCCATTACTATGATATTGTTATTTGGTCTGCATGTCTTAAATAATCAAGATAATCAGTATTTCCCCCATATTTGTCACACGACATTACATCAAAGATTACTTTTATGATTTCAAAAAACCGTTTCTATTTACAAATAGTGAGATATTCTTAATAGTATTTACTTTTTATTTGTTTTTGGGTAAAATTGTACGCTTCATTAACCAGATGTTTTTGTCATGTACGTATAAGAAGTTGAAATGTTGTAATTCGTCTTGCTAAACTAGAAATCAGTATTTTATAACAATATTTAAATTTGACGTTTCATTTCACATTAGAGATCACGTGCTGTCTGAAGAAGGAAGGTACAGTTTGTTTAATTAAGTATTGATACCTATGTTACGTTCTATACATTTTTATGTTGTTAGCAAGGAACGTAAGATGCTACCATCATTTAATAATTATCATGGAATGTATGTAGGTTTAAAAATAATTTAAACTTAAATTGGTCTTCTGCCTTAAAAAAACAACAAAAACAGTTTAATCTTACCATAAAAGTGATTTTTTGGCCGAGTGGTAGATCTTTTTTGTTTTTGAACAATATGTTCTTTTTTGATCGAGCATGGAGGGGCACATGACGTCTTCCTCAAGCGGTAAAAACTTGAAAGTTGCCATATGAACCATAGAGTGTCGACATGGCTAAAACCTAACCTAAGTTAGATTTTTACCCGCAAAGACAGACAGGTATGCTAGACGTTAAGACTGATATGAATTATTTCATTTATATTGGTTAATAACAAAATAGAATTTTTCTATAAGTGCAGACATTATGCTGCGAAACCATGTTTTTTTTTCGCCGCAAAAGCTTTGCAAAAAAGTAGACGAAATGCAACGCAAAACATCCGTATACGAATGTTTTGCGAAGCGGATGTTTTGCGAGGTTTTGCAATCCTCTTTGCGGCATGCTTGTTTGTTTTCTACTTTTTTCTGGATCTTGTGATACTTGTCTGCTGTCTTTCTTCTCCAACAAAATCACTTTATGGTTAAAAGCATCGTGTTTTAAGAAATGTTTGTTTTATCCTTTTGTTACATGAAATCTAATGATGACTTGGCGAACTTGCTAATTCCATTACATTTGTTAACTTTTTTTTATTTGTAACAGAAAATTGTTTTTATAAAGAGATTTTAAGAAGATGAAATAGGAACAAAATTAATTACGAAATTTATAATAAAACCGCCGTAAAATAATTCCTTTAAAAGTTAGCTGCCGAATATGTTGTAGTTTTTACGATGTAACATGGTCGTTAACGTAGAACGGGTCTTATATTAGAGATAAAAAAGAATGTGATTGAAAGAAAAAGAATTAAGTTTAAAAAAAAGATGATACGTGAGCTTCTGTAACAATCTGTTCTTTTCGTTTAATGTATATCAATTTTATAAAAAATTCTTTAGATGGTTATATTTTTAAAGATATAGTTAGATTTATTATATGTTTTAACATTTGTTCTGATTTAAATCTTTCTAGATTGCTGAATTTATTAATTTAGTTCTACTTTATGAATTCTTGTTAAAACATCAGATCTTTATGTGACTCTTGCCAGTTTAAAGAATATATCGTTGTCACGTAAGAAAACTGAAAGCGGTGTCACATAATATTCATCTCTATTTCAGTTCGCACACATCGTCAGACTTTAAAATAGAAAAGGAGTTTTTATTGTAAAGATGCTTGATTATCAAACCAATAATGTAGATAATTAAAGATAATCTAAATTACGGAACTTAAATAATTAAATATTTACCTAAATTTATTTCGTTGCTTGTCTTTCAAGACTCTTCACTAGTTTGTCCTGAACATACATACCGGTATTATTTCGACTTGTTTATCTCGACACTTTTATAATTTTGATAGACATATTTACCGTATATAATAATTGTGAAAACACCTGTATGATGATAGATGGCTTTGTCAAAATAATGCACCTTTAAGGTGACAACAGACACTTTCCGTGGTACTCACATTAATGTCATTTAACCAACTTATTTTAGTAATGATTGTTATTTATTTAATCTTTGTGCATTAAATATCGTTGATCATCATAAAAAATAACATATTTGAAAAAATGTCTTTGTAAATGATTGATTTTTAATAAAAATCCTAAAATTTTAAATCGTCATATCAAAGTCATTTTTTATTTTTTTGTCATCAAACTTTTGGAAAATAAACATACTTATAATATCTGGGGAACCGTGTCTCAAATTTTTTCTATCTTTTCTCAAAAAAATATTACGTAACGTCAAACGTTTTATGCGACTTTTTTCACCATACATATTACGTAATTAAAGATAAATAAGTCGCTGATTGAGCAAACAAAAATCCCTGACACGATTCCCTCCGTAAATGAATTCCCTTTCATGTGCTTTAAACCACATGTTAATTGCTTGATTATTAAACAAGTTATGCCGATTCAAAGTTAGTCCGACCCGCATCAAACGAAGTGTTATAAATCGGCTGTTCTCTCTCGGACCCCTACGTTTCACGCTAAATAATTGCATAATACTCAAATATCGCACCAGAGAGGGTCACAAGTTGCGGTAACGTGCTCTTACAACATTTTATGACCCAGTGACATCTGACCAATTAAAACGTTGCTGATTAATATCAGTTTCTAACAGAAATTTCTTCAAATCTTAATGTGATTTACCGTCCGTCTGGTATCGGTCGCACATGTCACGTGACTTTCGGTAAAATTTGAGGCTCTCGGTGGGGGGAAATGGAACGTATTTGCGCACCGCTAGCGGGGTATTTAATTGTTTCACTTTTGAAGTTTATTATTATTATCACCATTATTATTATATTATACCAGTGTCACTCTGTATGAAATTCCGTTCAAATATAAATTAAAATAACAAAAAACTGAGCTTCTGACGGTCTTTTAAAGTCCATGGTAGATGTAAAAATAAGAACGGAATATTATATATTTTTTCCTCCAAATTGATATGAATGCTTTACATATTTTAATAGAAATAAAAGGTGTTTAATAGAAATAAAAGGTATCACTCGATCATTATGATCTGACCTTCTTGACTTCTATTATCATGAATACACGTATCATCTATGCACGGCATAGATATCCAGTTTCTACTGGGATATACAATAAAATCCATACTTTGTCCCAGGTTTATTAGTACTGTGTTCAATTTACTGGCGAACAATTTATTCAAAGCATTCACTGATAATATATTTTATTATCTTTTTTTATTGATTCATGGAGAAATAATCATCCTTAGACAACCTAAAATGGTTTAGAAATTTGTCAGGGACACCTTACCACAAGTCATATAGGCGTTCACATAAAAATGTTGTCTGTTTTTGTTGCTGTTTTACTTGACAGTGTTAAAAAACGAGGTTGAATGTAAAGCAAGCCCTTGAATCCGTACAAAAGTCCATAAACTCAATGTAATATCTATCAGATTAACGGGACAGACAAATTATTTTCACACATTATGGATATTTTAGCAACTATATTTTTAATCAACCCCGTGGTCGTGCGATTTGCCGCTATGCTTAATTATTTATGTTTCATACATTATGTTACGTACATTGGTCGACAATTTCTTATTTTATAAAAAAGGCTAAATAAAAGACGCTATTCATAAAAGATGTACGGTATTTGTACGATACATGAATTTAAACAAATACCAGTATGGATAATGGACCGGTAATTCACGCATATATGGAACTACCGATTTCCCTCATTGATGCCTCAACAGGGGGCGGAGCGTTATCGATAATTGACAGGTTACGCGAATAGCAGATAAAAATGGCACAGGTACCGTTTTAAAACGTTAAAAACACATTTTTTGGACTAACTGCTTCCAAAATTAAATCACGAATGTGTTCAGAAAAGGTTGATAAATCTAAAAAGCAAAAAATCTCATTTTAGGTATTTTCAGTGATAATTGACTCCGTTGTCACCTTAAAACATACGGACAGTTAGGTAGTAAGGTAGACAGGTATTTGCGGACAAAGTGGAAGAAAAATAGACATTTACTATTGTGAATCAACATATCAATTCTTGTAAGCTATTGATTCCAAGATAAAACATCCCTGACAAGTCATAAGATAAAACATCCCTGACAAGTCATAAGATAAAACATCCCGGACAAGTCATAAGATAAAACATCCCTGACAAGTCATAAGTATCCGATACACTGTTTCCGAAGATCATTCCACGTTATTGCTTTATCAATAATCAAAGAAGATAAACATACATCATCCTATTACCGCACATATAACGTTATTTATTACAACAAACTAAGATGTGTTCGTCTTTAACACTAGATAACGTGACTTTATCACATTAAAGAGATAAGCTAATCTAATTATCGTCATTTGAATCTTGTCGAAATGAAAAAAATACAGAACCTTTTTGTACTGTTGCTGTGTAAGTATGAAAATCCCGTTGTAAATTTACATTGCAGGTTTGATATTATAATTACAAATGAACGTGCGTAAATAGAGAAAACTCTATGACTTTTTGTATATTTGGACATAATTGTCCTATGAAGCTTCCTCGATATTGAAAGTGAGTAATCAATGATATTGTAAAAATATCACGGTTCACACTGAACAATAAATAGCTCAATTCCTGACATAGAATAAGCCATGTGTATTTTTGAGATAGATATATCTACTAACATTAAAATAATCTCAGAGCTGGAAATAATCTTAAAATTTATGAAATACCCTTATCGTTAGGAAACACTCCAGTCGATGGTTTTATTTGTGCTTCGTTTAAAACAACGGTGTCAATGTAGCGCCGATTCCGTGCTTCAATAATCTAAGACGAGCTATTCTTAAAAAGGCAACATATGTTGATACTGCATGAGGTGAAATCATTCCAGCTTTTTCTACATCTGTATAGATTTGTATTTTATAGTGAAGTGTTCTTAGTAATTCTTTATTTAATGCAGGAATAAATGTATTATGTTAGAATATAAATTAACTTTAAATGCACCTTTGTACAAACCATTATATACATTTACATGAAAATGGCCACATGATAGGACATATATAAGCCACATGCTTTACAGAATGTCTTTTTAAAAGAAAAAAAAACGCTGCGATTAAATCATTTAATATATTTACTTATTTCATTAAACGAAATATTAATTTATCTTGTTAATTCATTCTTAACCCTTTCGTTGCCAGAGGGATATTGTTTTATTGATCACCTATTTGCCTGAGGGTTTTTCTAAGAAATTACTACATTATTAATTAATATAATTATTATTATTATTATTATTAATTTATTATTATTACTATTATTATTATTATAGAAACGGTTAAAGCCGTTCATATGGCAAATACGCCGAAAATAACAGGGACGGCATAAGCCGTCCCTATGGCAGTGAAAGGGTTGCGTTCATTGAACGCCGCCTTTCCTTGTTGATCTTGTTTGTCATATGTTTTAATTAAAAACAGGTGCTGACTTTTTCCACGTGTGATAACATTTACTCTGAAAACCTGCTTTATAAAAGGTTTCAATATATTCTATGTTTGAAATATATTGTGAATAAACATTTAATTTCACAAGAGTAGATTATGAAAATATCGTTTGATAATATTCATATCTAACAGGCACAGTGTCCATTTGTCAAGTAACCATTGGAAATATATCCTTGTTTATTTTAACAATTGGAAAACATTTAGAAATATTAACAATGATCAATTTTATTAGAGAAGTATGGAGAACAATACGCCTGTGAAAAAACGCTGTTGCTGTTTATTGACATTTAAATATATATGAGTGTGAACTCTTATCATCATTAGATATCCTACGTGTGGATTATGTTATATCTGTGCTTTCTAACTACTATTTAACGTCTCATAATTAGTAATCAATTTTCATTTAAAATTGCACAAAGATCGTTGTAAATGTCACTTGATGCTATTAGCTTAAATAATTGCGGCATGAAAGTCTTACAATGAGACTATTAATGCATCTTGCCTACAACAACATAATATAGGATATCAACCTTTAAATGGACTTAATGCTACTTAAGCCCCTAAAAAACTCTTGCGGTCTTTTTCGGATGAGGTCTTTTTTCTGACATTTCATGCAGGGCACTAAACTAAGAACCCTGTTTATTTTCCTTCATTTTACAGGCTTCTTAAGTTTATAAACAAAAATATGGGCACATTGTTTACTTGCTTTATCTGGTAATTATGTACCAGGGAAGAAATTATTAAAACACCATCCTAATTTACTATGTGTTTGTTCTTAAAATAAATTTGAAAATAAAAAGTAAAAGTATTAGTAACAGAAATCTTAAACAAACCTATTACGATTAAAGCTAAAACATTAACGTAAAATTAAAATGATTCTTTTAAACCTTTGTACAACATTATGAATACAACTACAGTCAACCCTGAATAAAGACGATCCGAATTAGAGACCATACATGGCCTTTATAGACAAGTGGTCTTTATGAGGAGTGCACTCGGTTATTTTTGTAATTTTTAATTTAACTGTTTTTATTTCTTTAAACATTTTAAACCAATTCCCTTTGTTATCATCATATTTGATAGGTAAAACGAGATGAAAAATAATAAAAAATAATGTAAGAACATTTTTAATAGCACAACTCACGTTTATATTCAAGGGAAAGTGTGCCAACATGACCATATTTCATTATTTCTGCTTATCAACCTTGAATGTAAATGTTTTTATTGTCAAATAAATTATAACAAAAAAAAAAACCCACTACATTTGGCTTGATAATTATATAAAAATAGCTTTCTTCAATGAACAATTTTAGCAATTCTTTTTTCAAATATTTGAATAGAACTGATTGAGGACATACATTAAAAAGTTAAACTCAATCTTTGCCGTATGGTTATGGTCGCCGACTACATATCAATTAACCCTCACCGCAATTTGTTTTGATTCCCGTTAAAGACTTTGGATTATTTTATGCGGGGAAGGTAACTTAGGTAACTTAACTGATTTTCGGAAGGTCGTTGCTAAAGTGTCAGAAATAATGCATGAAGGTGCACCAGAGATCTTTCTCCACCGGTAAAATCCTAGTAACGAAAAAATTAAATGACACTATAATATATCGTTATGATTTGTTTAATCATATAAATATATTAACATTATTCAATCTTAAAGAATACGAGCACTCAGATAACTTGTGTCACGCATATATGACGTTCACTGACGTCAGCTTGAAAAGTCTTTTCCAGTTCAATATGATTAATATATTCTAACACGAACAGTGCTATTTTCCAAATGTTTTCACACACACACACAAGAGTTCACGGTAAGATACTTACGGTGTGTTTTTATTGTAAAAACAATTTATTGCGAAAATCATTCAAAAAAAGTGATCTTTTCTTATATTTGACGAACATATGCATCTAGATAGGATAAAAGCAAGCAATTCGATGCGTGTTTGTAAGACAATTTTCTAATTAGGGTTGGGGGGGGGGGGGTATTTACATGAAATAATTGACGGAATCGTTTCGGAAATGTTTCATATCGAAATTCCCTGGATACCCATTTTGATTGCACGAATTACTTTATTCTTTGCTATTTAATTGGTATTCAAAAAAGAGATATACTTACTTACAGTTGAAAAACAAAAATATTGTCCTGTTAAGCATTGATAATTATATGTTTGCTTAAATATGTTTGCACGAATATTCGGCTTTACAACCTTGTTTTGCCAAAAATGAAAGAACAAATTTTAAATCTTAAAACAGAAACTTATATTATATGTCATAAAATTCAGTGGCAAAACTCGATATCAAATTCAACAATAAGATATGCCATTAATTTCAATATTTACAAATATAGTATAAAGCTTCTTATACTAAAGTCGGAAAATACCGAACAGAAGTTATACATGCTTTTAGCCAGGAAAGAATTTTGTAAGGTTTTACTTTAATATAGCTATCAAAAGATTTCATCTTATAATTAGTCAAGAAAAATGAAAATGAAAAAATGAAAAATGTCATAATAATCTCATAGACAAAACTAAAAGCAAACTATAAATATCTAGCTTCTAGAATTTCTAAAGGTCAAAGAATATCAGATGCGACAACGATATTATAATCTTTACAGCATTTAACATTTCACGACAACTAGTAATGAGGTAAATGATATTTATGTGATAGAATCACGCTGTTGTTGTTGTCAACCTTCAAGAATTTTCTTTATTTTGTCATATTTCTAGTAGTATTTCAATGGAACACATTTCAACTATTCATGAAACGTGACGCGTTGTTATTTTTTGTCGTTGTCTTTGTCACTTATTTTAAGAAATGTTTGTTTTATTCTTCAATTACATGAAATCCAATTATGACTTTAAGTTAGCGAACTTGCTGGGCGACAATAAAGGATCCCACTACATGTTTTACATTGTATTTGTAAAAGAAACTTGTTTTTATAAACAGATTTTAAGAAGATGAGATGAGAAAAAAGCATCAAATTAATGACACATTTATAATTTAACCGCCGTATGATAATTCCTGTAGTTAGCTGCCGAACATGTTTTTATTTGTTTTGATGTTACATGCTCGTTAACGAAAAATGGGTCTTATAATAGAAAAGGAAAAATAGAATGTAATTGAAAGAAAGAGAATTAAGTATTTAAAAAAGAGATTGTTACATGAGCTTCTGTAATAATCTGTTCTTTTCGTCTAATTAATAATAATTATAAAAATAATATTGCTTTTCACTGCAATTTTATCAGTGATAAAGTTAAATATACTATATATTTTTTACATTTAATCTGATTTATCATTTTAGGCTGCTGAATGAAGAGATTTGTATTGAAATTATCAATTTAGTTCTTAGTTCTACGAAGACTTGAAAAAACATCAACTCTCCTTATGAATCATGTTTTTACAAAGACTTATACATGTATATTCATCTCTATTCCAGTTCGCGAGAATGATGAGCTTCTGTAATAATTTGTAAGAATCTTTATCAGTTCATCCTGAAGAAGCCTATCGGTATTATTATTATTATTTCGGCTTATTTGTTTCGACACTTTTTATAATTTTGAATATGATGTTTTGTCTCAGGTAATTTATTATTAACAACTTTGATCGAGCGGTATAAAAAATTACAATTATACTGTATGGGGTAAAAATAACATTCCAAAACGTGATGTTGAAACATAATGATAATTTGTAGCAACGAATCTCAGCTGAGCGATGTAGAGCAATTATGGGCCTTTTGTTTTGTTGAACAAAGATATGAAGACTAATTTGTAAATAAAACAACAGTCCATTGCATAAATATTACAGTTCTAATTTTTTGCCGGACTGTTTCATATTACTGTTTACCAGACGAAGCCATGTTTTAAACATGATTTATACATGTAATAATGTCGTTTCGTAAGAACCGTTGCTGATTTAGAACAATGAATATAAATCATTACAACGATCATTTTCACCCATGCTTATCAATATAAATGATTTATTTCTGTGATATATTTGTAGACGTCTTATAATAGTCCCAAACACATAAAGTGAGAAGTGATGTACTTTAAGATATATTGATGGTCTCATGGCAGATGTTATACTCTATTCTTTTCTGGTATAATAAATAAACAGTTTCGGTTTAATTATGAAACCAGAGCGTATATTATGCAAGTGGTTATAACATGCAATGAACAGCATTTACAGATATTGATCAACCATGAACACAATTACAAATGGGGTCACTTGTAAAATAAAATAAATCTTTTTTAAAATAAACACAAATTGAAAATCAGGATTCACAGACCTTTACAGACTTATTTCCCGTATATTGTCCAATCGTCAGTATGATGATAGATGGTTTTGTGAAAATAATTCATACTTAATAGAAACTGATAGTAATGTAGGCAGGTATTTACTCGAATGAACACACACAGTGGAAGCGAAATTGACATTTATAATTGTGACGTACATATTATTTCTTGTAAGATATTGATTCAAAGATATGTCGTAAATATCTGGAAAAAAGTGATCCGCCGGAAGCGTTATAAACAGCAAAACTACATAAAAATTGCAGACTCGGTTTGATTGAGTTTATACATGAGGGGTAATGAAAAAAGAGCAACCTCTTCACGCCCCTAAGCACCGGCATGAGTGGTACTCAACACTTAACACTTCAAATGTGCTGGACTCAATGATCCCGAAGGACCAGAAAATATAACAACACTGAAGTGAAGTACGGGGCTGCCACATTGCAACCGACACCTGTTGACACCAGCTTGAACATCCCTGACATCTCAAATATCCAACGTCCTGTGCGAAAGGTAAAACAAATATATTCTGTGTCATTGATATATCTGTCATCAAAAAAGATAACAGAAATCATCCTATTATCACACATATAACGTTATTTATAACAAAAAACTAAGATATGTTCGACTTTAACACCAGATAATGTAATGAAATAACGTGACCTTATCTTATTAAAGAGATAGGCTAGTCTAATTATTGCCATTAGATTTAAAAACATAGAAGCCTTAGAAGCTTCCTCGAAAGTGAAAATGAGTAATCAATGATATTGTAATTTGTAAAAATATTTACACTAAGAAGCCATTAAGTAGCTCAATTCCTAAAATAGAATAGTCATTTGTATATTTAAGACAGATCCATTTATTATCATTATAATACTGTCTTTGCTAAGAATAATCTTAAAAATCTACATATTTTAATAATGAAACATCCGCTTTTGTCGTTAAGAAACACTCCAGTCGATGGTTTTATGTGTGCCTCGCATTTTAACAGTGGTATCAATGTAGGATTGATTCCGTACAATCAGTTTAAGAATGCAATAATCTACGATGAGATATTCTTAAGAAAAGCAACATATGTTGATACATCGTAAAGTTAACGTCATTCAAGATTGTGTATATTATCTGTATTAAGATGTATATTTAGTTTAGTCCTGTATTTAATGCAGGAATGCATATACTTTATTGAACTATAAATTTACCCGTAACTGCATTTCTTTCTGTAACAAAACCATTATATACATTTTACATGACAATGTACTCATGCTAAAATACTAGTTAGATTTATTTTGATATGAACGAATAAGAAAGAGATTTTGATCTACAAGCTTACAGCCTTTTTATTTGAAAGAGTGTCCATTATAAAAGAAAAATACAGCGATTAAAACCCTTTCATTTAAAATCAATTAAAACTAAATATTAACTCATTTTTGTTAGCCATTTTTCTTGACGTTTTTTCCTGTGATAACATTTTATTATGAACTGATATCTTTCACAACTTGCTTTAAAAAGTTCTTCAATATACAATTATGTTTGAAATATATCGTGAATTAACATTTCACATCGTATGAAAATATTAATTTCCAATGTACACATTTAACAAGCATAGCGTTCAAATACATATGTAAAACATAATTGCTTATTTTGACAATCTGAAGAAATTTTGGATCGGTTTTGTAAGGGAAATTTGAAGAAACAATACGCCTGTGAAAAACGCAGTTAATTGTTTTATTGACATTTAAATATATATGGGTGTGAACTCTTATCATCATTAGACTATACTCTACGTGTGGCTAATGTTATATCTTTGCTTTCTTACTATTACTTAACGTCTTATAATTAGTAATCTCCTTTCATTCAGATTGCACAAAGATCGTAGTCAAAGTCACTATTAGCGTAAGCATTGCGATATAAAAGTCTTACAATGAGAGACTATTAATGCATCTTGCCTACAGTAACATGATATAGGAGATCAACCTTAAGATGGACTAAATGCTTCTTAAGCTCCTGAACAAACTCGTGTGGTGTTTTTCGGATCGAGTCTTTTTTTTCTGACTTTTCAAGCAGGACACTAAACTATCAACTCTATAGTTTTTCTTCATTTTACTGGCTTCTTAAGTTTATAAACAAAAATATTGACTCAGTGTTTAAACGCTTAATCGGATAAATATGTTCCAGTGAAGAAATTATAAAAAAACACTATCCTAATTTACTCTGTGTGTGTTCTAAAAGCAGCACGCTTCAAGATTTTGAATTTTTTTAAAATATGTGTAAACATAATACTGTGTAGTGACCAAAAGGAAGCAATTTACACCTAATTAATTGCACTTATAACTCACGCAAATTACTAAAATGAGGTAAAAATGTACAAAATAACCCTTACTGCGTTAGTAACGCAGTAGAAACAGAGTCATAATATTGAAAAAAAAATTAACCACATAAAACATGTCAATTATTACTTGAATCTTTAATAAAATTACATTCCCAAAGTCTAAGTAACATTTTTTTTAATTTGATTTTATTCAAATAATTTGACTTATCTGTAGGCATGTAGTTTTAATATTTAAAAAATTAAAAAAGTTAAACGAAGAGTAACATAAATCTTAAACAAACTTTTAACGATTAAAGCTTAAACATTAGCGTATAATTGATTCTTTAAATCTTCTATACAACATTATTTATACAACTAAAGTCAACCCTATGAATAAAGGCAATCCTTCCATCTTTTTTAGTTTATCTATTTCTTATTTATTTAAACACTTTAAACCAATCACTGTTATCATCATAATATTATTTGATAGATAAAACGAGATGAAAAATAATAAATAATAATGTAAGAACATTTTTAATGGCACAAATCGTGTTTATGTTCAAAGGAAAGTACGTCAACATTGTCATAATTCATTATTTCTGCGTAATAACCTTGATATTTAAATCCATGAAACATTTTTATTGTAAATAAATTACAGCGAGATCAAAACAAAACACTACATCATATAAATAACATATCCATCACACTATGCTGAGGTATTTATAAAAGCTATGTCTTGACAATTCTCATTTAATCATTTTATCTTTGCCCCTCGATAATGTTCATTATAACATATTAAGTTTTCTTCAATGAACATTTTGTTAAACAGTCTGCATCAAAAAACCCAGTTTTGGCCGTGTAGTTAAGATCTCCGATTTCGTATCACTTGACTCTCAGTAGCTTCGATTCCTGTCAGAGATTTTGAAGGAAGCTATCATATGAGCTTTCAGAAGGTCGTTGGTTCTTTTTGGGTGCCAAAAAAAATGCTGAAAATGACGTTTAGGTTTTTTCCGCTACCGTTTTAAACTGGTGGATAAAAACCAACAAAAAAAAATTTTTGCCCCTTTCAAATTTTTTCTTTAAAACTTTTAAACATAAATTTTGATTAGAATAACCCAAACTTAAAGAACCCTAAAACAAATTTTATTGAGATTAATATTTCCCTTATATATAACGTTTCCCCTGAGCCCCCTGGGAAATTTTTGAACTCTTCTATAATGATTAAAAATTTAATTTTTTAAAGAACAGTGCTTTTTCCAAAAAGTTTTCATAAAATATTTCACGGGGGAGGGTAACTTAAAGTTTTTTTTTTTTCACCATATGGTGAAAATTATCCAAAACGATTATGGCTTTCTTCAACTGTCATTTATTTGACAAACCTTAACATCTAGATAGGATAAAAACATGCAATTCTTTGCGTGTTGTAAGACAATTAACTGTTTTGGAGGACGGTTATTTACTTAAATAAATTTACTGATTCGCAAAGAAGAGTTTCATTTTGAAATACCGTGGCAATTTATTTGGATTGCACATATAACTTTATTCTTTGCTATTTAATCGGTATCCAAAATAAAATATAAAATTTTTTTTTTTTTGTCCCCCGTCATATTTGGGGGCTGAAGTTCACTTTAAAAAACAACAATGTTTTCCCCGGGGC
>NW_026851707.1:0-7311 GCF_026571515.1 Ruditapes philippinarum
GTTCAAGTCATGAGATAAATATTTCTACAACCTCAGGTTAATTTTAACCAGATACAAGGATACCGGTGTCATTAGCATATAACAGAAGCTTATACATTGTAGTGTATGACTGCATGTGTATAATAACATAAATAAAAAATAAATGAGGGCCCTATGTGGACCTTGACAGACAAAACAAGTGACACACCAGTGTTTAAACCTAACATATGCCAAAATATTAATCGCATGATATATCTTAATTGATTATACATATTTGTATTTTTCTCAATTTAGCCCAGCTCCCTACCCTATCCCCATTGTCAAAATCTCCAAGGTGTCGACGAATGTCCGGATATACTTATTCGTTGAGAGCTATATACGGCGTAAAAACACACTGAAAATTACTCTAACGAACCCCTCCCCCACCTTCCTCTCATCATATGTATAAGATAGAGAAAACAGAATTCCTTAAGAGATTGAGCCTGTTAATTGACGGTACTGGAAAGTGCAAGTTACCGTCCACGACCCTAGCACCGGCCTCAGCAGAATCATGGTGATGGTGAAATTTTGAATTTAGAATCATCCGCAGATGTGTTTATACGGTTGTTATCATTAACACTTTGATTTGTTTGAATTTACCCAAGTTACTCACACATAACAAACAAAATTAAAAGGTTCATTCAGAAACTAAAAGAACTATTGTAAATATTGAAGAAAAAATATACGTAACAGATTTCATCGTGTATCATTTGTATCTCTTGTATTTGCAAGACGTATTTTCAAATTGAGAAGAAGAAAAAACGAAAAAAGTGAAAGAAAGAAACGAAAAAAAAATCGTGGGTATATTGGTAAAACTTTTGCACAAGTAAGGTTTATTTGAAAAAACAAAATGTTTAAGATAATATCGAACTGACGTCATACTACTAGTCTCCCTTGTACCATAGTGTACACACATTTTGACTAGCTGATAATCCGTAACTATCTTGTAAATAGTTCTGGTTTCCAAAACTTTATAAGCCACTTTTTAACATGTTTGTTTTTCATCTGATGTGGCATTAAAGTTTTGGATTAGACCTGTAACGAGACCTCACCAGAATAACATACTTGATTTTACCTTATTTTTCATTTGCAAATATCCTTGTCCCAATTAATTCTTCTGCATTTTGCAATTAAACAATTATTTTAATATCTTTCTTTACTATTTAAAGTATCAAAATATTAATACCGTCATTACAATAATATTAATAATAATACATTTGTAATAATAAAAATAATAATATTGTTGATAATGTTTTCATTCAATTTCTTATATTTCTTGTACATGAATAAAATTATATTGAAAAATCTTTAAAAAAAATAATTTTATTTAAGTTAGAAGTATATGGGTCCTGTTTTCTGAATCGTCCGCGCAAATTAACCCATAAAAGTCAATCTCGTAATCATGTGGTCAAACATTTTGGCAATGTGGTGGCGAAGTGCTGAAGTTTTTTCCTGTCGAAAACTATTTGGTAGCTTAACGTGATTTAATTACTGTAATAATATTAAGTCCAACTTTTACCATTATGTTCTACGAAAGTCCGGTATAATAAAAGAAACAGAACACAGTGCTTCGGACCTAAGAGCAATATAGTGACCGATCAGTCAGCACGCAAACATTCGGTTCCGGTCCGTTCAATGTTTAAAGCTGACTGGGAGGTGACTATAATGCTAAGAGTTCCATGTTTGTGTCAAAATTACTGTGTATTGTTTCTTAAATATATTTAGTAGCACATGTCTACAGTGGCTCACCTCCTCATCATTTTGTTTATTCTAACTTTCTGATTAAATGAAAATTGTACCGTTTCGATGACATTACTAAATGTCTTAGAAATCACATAAAAATAATATAATTATCATAAGAAATAAGATATTGCCCCAGGATCCGTTCCTACTTTACACCTAAGCCGGTGCTTGGTGGCGTTAGAGATGTTGCACTTGTTTATGATGTCTCATGAACAGCCTCAGTTAAATCCAATCTGTAATTTTCATATAATTCTGTTGTTTTCATTGTTTCAGAGGGATGTATTCAAAGAAAAATCATGAATATCCTATATATATTTCTGCTTTTGGCTCAAGTGACAGTACTCTTACCGTTAAGTAATGAGATATAACCAACCCACAACGGCTCACCGACAGTAGTAGAAAATTTGGTATATTTAAACTTAATACATTATTGCGAAATCACTTGATATTGGATTAATGATCGATATCCGTGTATAACAAGAGCTGTCGGAAGGACAGCATGCTCGACTATTCTAAGTGTTTGATATTAAAAGAGCCTTGATAATGTAACATTTTCTAAATTAACAAAAGGGCCAAATTTTTCTTTAAATCCATATTACGGCTATAGGTCTTCGGGAGAGTCCTATTATGCTCTCAAAGAAGTGCATAAAATTTCAACATGTTTAAAACCGAGATGTCAATGGAATAGGAAAATATCTGAGGTGGTATGCAACTTGATCGTAAATTCTTAGTCAGTAATTAGCATTATTATACTCACCCTTGTGACAATTTTTGAATAGTCAAGCCAATACTGACTATCCAAAAATTGTCAACAAGGGTGTTTTATTGAGTATAATAATGCTAATTACCTATGAATACATAAAATTGACTGAAAAAGGTACAAAGGCTTGTTATTAAGATGTTCTATCAAGTAAATCACTGCTTTATTATTATGAATGCATAAAAATGTCCCAAAAAGGCACAAATTCTTCAGTAGTTATGGACATAAACAGCTTAAAAAGCAAAACTTTACCATGAAATTTATAAGTTTGAAAAAGGGGAGAAAAATCAGCCTAAAAAATGCAAGATAGAATTATGGATCTTGATCAGTGACCTACAATTATTGATTCTAAATGCATATGTGATGTTTTAAATAAATATCTTTAATAGTTATTGAGATATGTTAAAACTTGCATGTAAACATTAACCAAGAGACTAAGTAGAAAAGGGGAGATGAATCAGCCTTAATGCAAGTAGAGTTATGGAACTTGGTCAGTGACATACAACAATTATGACTCTCCAATTATGACCCTAAGTACATGTGTAAAGTTTCAAGTAAATATCTTTGAAGACCTTTAACCTTTAAACCAAAATTCTAAGTTTCAAAAGGGGCAAATAATTCTGTAAATATTGCAGGCAGAGTTATGCTGATTTTGCAAACTGAAATATACTATATAAATATTTATATACTCTAAATAAGTATTGTAAGGTTAAATTGAAAATCTCAAGCAATAATTGAGATATTTGAATTTACAAAAAACATTAACCAAAATTTCTAAGTTAAAAGGGGGCATAATTCTGTCCAATATTGTAGGTAGAGTTATCCAACTTGTCAATTTGATGAACGTTGTTACTATAAATAAGTATTGCAAGTTTCAATTGAATATCTCAAAGTAATAATTGAGATATTTAAATTTACAAAAAACTTTAAGCAAAATTTGTAAGTTAAAAGGGGCCATAAATCTTAAAATATTGTAGGGTACAGTTATCCAACTTTGTCAATCTGATGTACATTGTTACTATAAATAAGTATTGCAAGTTTCAATTGAATATCTCGAGCAATAATTGAGATATTTGAATTTACAAAAAACTTTAACCAAAATTTCAAGTTAAAAAGGGGTATAATTCTGTCAATATTGGCAGGCAGAGTTATCCAACTTGTCAATCTGATGTACATTGTTTACTATAAATAAGTATTGCAAGTTTCAATTGAGTATCTCAAGCATTAATTGAGATATTTGACTTTACAAAAAAACTTTAACCAAAATTTTCTAAGTTTAAAAAGCGGGGCATAATTCTGTCAATATTGTAGGCAGGAGTTTATGCAACTTGTCCATCTGATGTACATTGTTACTATAAATAAGTATTGTAAGTTTCAATTGAATATCTCAAGCAAATAATTGAGATATTTGAATTTCAAAAAAACTTTATAACCAACGCAGACGCCGACGCGGACGCGGACGCCCCGACGCCGACGCCGGGGCGACTACAATAGCTCTCATATTCTTCGAATAGTCGAGCTAAAAAAATAGTAACGTTACTGTCGTTCAGGGCTGCAGCCCCCCCCCCCCCCCCCCCCCCCAGCTCGCCCAAAGATACCTTTACCAGCTGGGCGGAAAATATATTTTTGCCAGTTGGCTGCAGTGTACTCCCTATTCAAAACAGTTATTGCTGTCATCCAGTTGTTAATCTCCTGTCTGGGCGCCTGGCAGAGATCTTTATCTATCAACATGCTTGAATGACTTCAATATTTAAACTGCATAAATTAATTGGTTTATTACTTTCCAAAGGTCTTATGATTGCCCGTTGTCGTAGCCTTCGGGTTGCGACCGCGGGACCAAGCTCGCTAATTCGTTACTCACTCTTTTATTTTTTACTAACATAAAAGTCTTCACGTGCTTAAAATCTCTCACCACGCAAGAACAAACAAGGTATGAGTTTGAGTCGCAACAGCACTAACAGACTTTTTTCTCTCACTAATTAGCTCAATGTATCATTTATTAAAACTTAAAAGACTAAAAATAATGAGCGTCCCTCTTTATTGTCAGAACAATTCTGTTTCTACCGTTATGAGTGAATAGATAAAGTTTGCTAACTTTCTCATGTTTCTAGGGTAGTGCGAACAAAAAGAAAAAAAGTTTTGCATTTATGGAACATGTATTGATAATATAGCGGATCAAATTAACGTTGCACAATAAATATTATTCGGTTTTGAATGATGAGGATATAAAATTGCATATTTACCGAACCTATGATATGCGAATAATACAATGATATCATTAAAGCTTACAAGATTCTTATACGTTTATTGAATGTAAGTAACTGTTAAATTATTGGAAATGTTAATGACAGTTTTTTGTTGTTTTGTTTTTTGTTGTTGTTTCTTGATGTTGTTTTTTCTTTTTTTTTTCTTTTGCTGTATAACAATGCATGCTTATACTTACAAATTATTTTGTTTGATGTACACTTATCAATTTTGCATTGTTTAAAACAAACATTCTACATACTATGAACTTACAGCCTAATAACAACTGAAATATGAATGTCCTCAGAAAAAACAACCTATGTTTCTTAAATATTGGTTATTGGTTACAGTTATCTTTTTGTTCTGGTGCATATATTTTACAACGTATCAACATAGTATTTGAATTTAGAATCATTTACATACAAACCAATAAACCTATTAATCATACATGTCCTTGATACGTAGCTATAGACCTTTTTACGACGCAATCCGTTGCTATGAAAAATCGACCGGAAGTAGTATTTCCCCGCATATGCGTAGGGCAAAAAAGCATAGTCTAACATAGAAATATAGGAGAAGTTCATAAACAAATTCCGAGTTAGTTTAAGGTAAAAGGTAGAAAATTATATAAAATAGCTTTAATCAAAAATAGAAAAGATTCCTTTATAGCTTTGTTGCCAAGAGTGCCATAAAAAGGCATGGAAAAGGAAATAGTTCATAAAAAAGATAAATGAAACTTTATAACATATGAAATCGAAGTTAATTAGCATTCTGAAAATAGTAAGAACAGGCCCGATGATAATGCATTTTAAGTGTTCAGCTTACCTGATTTTATCCTTTGTTTGACTGTGATGCAAAAAGTCACATCAATATTTTTTTTATTTTTTTTTCAAAATCTTTAAGGAAAGTGAAATATTTATTTAATGCAAGTCACACTATTTGTCACTTCACAAATCAATAAACATGGATGAGATCGGTATATATAAAAGTTACTTAAATAACGATTTTCATAATTGTACGTGTTTGACTATGTCATGCTTCTAAAACGTTCCGGTTGAATGATGTTTATACAATATCTAGCTGGAAACAAACAACCACGGTCGCTTGTCAATTTGTTTGTAACTTACCGCCTGGCCAATCCAAAGGAAGTGTACAATACACATTGTGTATTATTATGTAATACAGGGGTAATAAAATTTAGTCTTTTACACCATGCTGTTTAAATTTAAATAACGGATGAAAAAGGCGTCTAATGATACCTTAAACAGACGTCTATTGCATGCGACTTTTGACCATTGGATTATTAGTCCTGCATATTTATTATATCTGTTATAAATATCAATTGACGTTTTAAGTACTTACCAGTTTAAGTCATTTCAAAATTACTGTTTTCTGGTTGATATAACATGGAAACACGACTATTAAAGCCTTAAAGTGTCTCATACAATGTGCGGTTTTGCCCTACGCAGAATGCGCATGCGCAAAATGCAACATTGGTTGCTATGGAAGAATCGCATTGTGAAAAGATCTACCGTGACTTCTTTTGATAGCATGTCATGCTTAAAAAACCTTTCCAGTTAGTTGAAGAAATATTCAACAACAAATTTCATTTTCCAAAGCATCGTTGACTGAATCTATTCAAAAGTTCGTGACTTCTCTCTGAAACCCAATTTTTACTTGCATTTACCAACGAAAATCTCGTTCTCATATTAAAGATCGTGTTCAAAAAATGGAGGAGGTCAAGTATACATTAAAGTAATATTCATTAAGTCAAGAGCTAAATAATCTAGAAAATATCTCTACTGAAATTTTAATTAAAAAACACGTTCTTTTTGGAATTTTTATCATGCACCTTATTATGATATAATTTCAAAAAAATTCTCAGACCAATAAAAATACTCCGAACAATCTGCTGCACATGTTCCTTTCATACCGACATATCAAAAAAAAGGTTCGTTATAGATTTAACATGCATTAGAAATAATAATTCAATTTTATCATCTGTAAAAGCGCAATATAAAAAAATTAAGCAATTTTGCTTTCAAGAAGAGATGCCAAATTCATTTTCACGCGTATTATGTATCTGATATTACAAAAAGGCTGAAATCAAGCTATTGGTATCTTACGTTCAACGAGTATACTTTTTTTAAATGTTTTCCACAGCACTGATGAGACATTGTGATTACATTTCACAAAAATGTATATCAAACACTTTATGTAGATAACAGAGATAAGCAGCTCCTATATACTCCACTGAAATATCACTCATGCCTATCAAAAAGTGAAAAAATAGCCATGTTGTAGCCATTGAAACTTAATGTATGTATACTTGATACTTTTATAGTATACACCATTTGAAAGTTAAATCATTTATCTATTTCTTCATGTTAAAATGTTGGTAATTTTCTAGGCCTTTCACTTAAAATAACATAACAGGACATACCCACTGAGCCAGTTTTCGTCCATATGCATAAGTATGTACAAAAGTTAATCAATAGTTTTCTTCACAAAATGATGAAATCATTATTTAAATGGGAATGTAAATG
>NW_026851708.1:0-45622 GCF_026571515.1 Ruditapes philippinarum
AAAATGAGATCGGGTAGAAATCTCAAAATAGTGGTTTTAGCTCTTTGAAAAAAGCATTTATTTTGGAAATGTACATTTTTTATAAAATTTTTTTTTTAAAACAACTTTTTTCTAGCATCCTTGTTTTTTCTAACTTTAAATCTTTTTGGGTTTCCCAAAAAAGATCACCTGCAAATTTTTCCGGGTTTTAAAATTTGTCTAGTTGCCCGCGTCTTTGGTGTTAAAAAAAAATAACTATAAGGGTTGAAAAACCCCCCTTAAAATTTGAATTATTTTTTTTAAAAATGGGAATTTTTTAAACCCAGGGATAAGGGTTTTCTTTATGACGTAAATTTAAAAAAAACGATATAAAACCCGCATCTCAGGGTAGATTATAAAAATCTGTCTTTTTGAATTTTGGGATCGGAATCCCGTCCCGGGTAAAACCCCCCCATTGGGCGGAAACGAGGTTTGCCGAGTTACCGCCCAGGGGCCCGGGTGACCAAAGGGACAGATATTCCGATCCGAACCGCAAAACATAATGTCAGAATATATATTTTTTCTTACATATTCTACCATGTTCCATTATATTTTAAATTTTTTTTATCTTTTATTTTTCAATAAGTTTTATCAATTACAACCCTGTAACTACTTTCAATTTCAACAGCGTAATGAATTACAAAATTCATTCATAAACGGGAAAATGGAACGGCATCTTTATCGTGCCATTGTACAAGCACGCGACTCCTCACTTGGAACCCCCATGCCAGAATGAAAATTTTTCCCGGCAATGGGTAAAACTAACGGAAACGCCAGTCTGATATGCAAGAAATTCTATTATTATCTGTTATTTTATATTTGTAACTTTTATATAAAGACGACAATAATTTTTAACTTCGCGGGTTTTTTCGAATCGTTGACTTTGGGTCATGAAGACTAATTTAAACAATAAACAGTTTCATCTTGATTAAACTATGTTTAATATTTAACTAATTTTAATCGCTTGATCCTTGCGGGGTTTTTCTGCAAAGGGGACTATCAGAAAGACTTAAGAAAAATTAACGGGGTTAATTTTTTTGGGGGATAAATCATATATCTTTTTCCCTGGGAATTAAAAAGGGGATACTTTATTACTATTCATTTTTAAAGTTTGTTGAGTGCAATGTAAGTTTTGGGGAATTTATTCGTGATAGCTCATTGCCAAGGCCCTTTGGAATAATCGTTGCCCTCCTCTAGCTGTTTATTTTCTTACATACATACCATTCCGCTCTCCTGTTTATTTAGATGAACCATTTCGTTAGCAATACATATGTATGTTCATGAAATTTGTAATTTCTCATGATATTAAAGTGTATCTTCTTTTCCGCTGAATTATCTCAACAATAAAGGACTGTTGCGCTTTGTTTTAGTCATTTTGGCACTTTTGTGTCTTACATCAAAGAAGTACTAGAAAGGAAGTAAATATTGCAGATACTGTGTATCTTGATCTTGAAACAAAACCGTAAAATCTTCATCCAAGAAATACGTTCAATGATTTTTTTAATTATTGATTAATTATTATTCTAAATATTTTTAAGAGAAAATTTTTGATAATATCTTTTTTCAAGTTTTAGTAACATATTGCATTTGCTGTCTTGTTGCTGATGGTTTTGTTTTGCTTTACATGTGCTTTTTCTTGTTCATGCTTGTTGCAGATTGAAATAAATATAACTAAGGTCTTATTGCCATATGAAAATTTTAAAGGAAGGCTTTTACGAGTATGGATTTTATTGTTTAAATAGTATTGGTGTAAATCTATTTTATTCGCATTATATACCTTTATCAAATTAACACATAACTATAGTATATTAAAGCTATACTTTATGGTTAACTTAAATTAAAAAAGGGTTTTCAGCAAAGATTCGTCTTTTTCGTATGTCTTTCTCAATAAATTTTAAACCAAGAAGAGCGTGTGGATTATTTACATCAGCATCGTCCATGTTTTTAACACCTACAACCGCAAAGATATTTCAATCTAAAAGCATTGGTACTAAAACAATAATACAACTTACTTATCACTGTATTTCTGGGAGATTTTTAGGCCGATTTGTTCAGCGCTTTTCATTTTTTGGTCATTTTTAACAATAGAAATTATTTATTTCTTGGAAAAAAAGATAGAGGGAATGTTTTAAATATTTGCACATAAGTTATTGGTCTAGACCGACATCAAATGGTACACAAATCTATGACACACGAATCTTGAAATGTAAGGTTTGATTATGAATCAAAACAAACAATTTCTTTTCAACAATTATAAGGTCTAGACGGTAATGCCTGCCAAGTGCTGCTTTGATATATGCTTCATATCGCGTGCAACTTGTTGAAATTGTCTCAAGAATGACATCTTATACAGCGCTATGATTCATATTACACAATATGAATGTTGTAAAATATTGATCGCAATAAAACAAATCGCACCAAAACGACAGTTTTAGGTTCTCAGAAGAATTGTGTATGAATTTGGAATACTCTGCTATCGAATATTAATCAAGTTCTATTATAGCAGTTTGTAACCTATCCCCTATAATTCCTTTTCTTTCATGTCGACATGTATCTATTGAAATCAGTTATTTTTATTGTAGCTCAAACCATTAGTACCGGAATAGGTTTATATGATATACATGTATTGTTGTGTAAACTATATATGATGTTGCGGTGTTCTGCCTTAATAATGTAATATTTCTAATATATACATATCCCGTATTAATCAAAACAGTTGTTCCATTATGTTAAATGTTTTGTTAAAATAGCTTTGATTTAGTTCAAAAAAGTAGTGGTAAGTTTAAGCTACGATTCATACCACCTAGCACCGGCTATTCGTCACACTTTATGATCATAATATAAATCAAACAACTTGAAGCATAGAAAACAGAACCTCTAAAGAATGCCCCAAATCCAAAAGGATTTGCTTGATTGAATCTATATTATGGAAGAAGTTAAAACTGCAATCTATTGTCCATATCCCCCACCCAACCCCCAGCACTTGTAAAACAGTTTGGAAACAAAGTGATCCCTCGGAAGCATTAATCACAACAAAATTACATGAAAATTGAAGTCTCTGTTTGATTGAGTCTGTACATGAGAAATAATAAACAAGTGCAACGTCCCTCACGACCCTAACACCGGTAAGTCTTCATTTTGCTCTTTGTCTTGGTTGTACTCCAATACTCTTTGAAGAAGATCTGGATTTTCAGCGTTATTATTTAAGTCTATCATCTTAATGTTAAAACTATTGGAACTGCTGATAATTTATAAACTTTATCACTTCAACATATTGATTAATTATGCCTTATTATTTGCGGTAATGATTTTTGTCTTCATTATTCTTATGTATATAGCTGGCAGACTGTGTTTACTTGGCAAAATGATGCAATATTTACATGCTAATAGATAATACATTATTACAACATCAAATGACATTTCAATTTCCAATTTTAGCTACTCATTAATCATAATGTTTATAGATGATTTATATATTTGTCTCTTAATTGATTGCATGTTTTATCGACAAGACTGATATATTTAGCTTTAGATATTAAGACTTCAACCAAATCGATATATAAGCATCGACTTCTTTGTAAGTCAATTATCATCTCTGGATTGATATGTGTATATAAATTTATATAGTTTCAATTAAAGACCATTAATGATCAAGTTGTTTATTGAGTGACATGGAATATTTTGAAAAAGAAAATGTAATAAACTTTAAAACAGTCTATATAGAACAATAATCACAACATTTGTTTGCTTACCTTAATTGATTTGGATTCGATTATCACGTTTAAGAAATTGTTACCTATGTAGAATTTAAGGAATTATGTTTCATGAAACCTCATTTTATTTTTGTTATATTTTTCTGGTCTTAACGTTCAAGGATATTAAAAAACCACCTTATTTTACTGGTTCTTAATTTCTATAGAATATTTCAACACATATATGCTCATAGAAAAGCTTAAGAATGTACGAATAGTACATAATTACTTGACAAACGAATATCGGAAAGAATCTGACTTTTTCGCATAAGCATACATAATTGCAGATAATACCGTAAATTAAGAAAACATAGAATATAGTAATTAATGTAAATGATTGTTATCAGAATAGGTTGATAAAAGCATTATTTGCTATAAATTACAAGTCTGGTGTATTTTACTCCTAATGTACATCATATAACTGATTGATACCCTTTTCTTGACATCACCATTACAATTTTTGTCCAAATAAGGTCAACGAAAGCGATGCATAATATTACATGACAAATCAAATTAGTCTCTCCCTCGATATTGTGTGTGTGTCACATATATGGCTTTACACCAGGAACTAAAAGTAAGCTATAAAATATCTAACCTCAAGTACGAAGTGCAAAGGTTCATATGCTGATCAATATTCATTAAAAGATTTGCGAAACGATAGTTTTAAAATTCCTTTTAATTCAAATTGTATTAAGACATTAACTTATTAAGCTCAAGATTGATGACTCGTAAGTAAAACGTTATAATTCCCTGTTGTTGTTGGTTTTTTTTTGTTTTTTTGTTTCTTAATGTTGTTTTGTTTGTTTGTTTGTTGTTGTTTTTTGTTCCTTTGAATTATAAACATAAGTGTAATTTCTGCGAAAATATAATATTAATATCATGGTAAAATGCCAAGACAAAGCCAAATGTATCTCAAGAAATTGTTTGATTCAATATATATTATCCACATTTTCATGGATATCTTCTTGGACATATTCTACAGTTTGCAAATATGTTCTTTTTTAAATTATCTTGAACATTCATAATTGATCGGTTCAAATGTTATACTAAGAATTAAAAAAGCGATATTTGTGTTTCCGAGGTTTTGAGCAAAATCTATGTTTTCACTAGTTCGGCTTATTGTTCTTATATGAAACAAGACAGTAAAAGTTGTAAAAAGAAAATTCACAATTTCATATAGATCGTTGTTAATTGAAACTGAAAGTTAATCAATAATACATATCGCTATAATGTATATGTAATACATGTATAAGAAAAGGATGAATTCCAAGTTACCAAAGCCTGTTTAATTGAAGAAATTAATGTACACTGAAATTCAACAGCATTGATTAAGAATTAAGTAGAGTTGTAATGCCGTTACAATACTCTAGTCTTCAAAATATCAAAATGTCGTTTTTCAAATGGATTAAAATTAACAGACTTTATTTTACATTGATCTTGATCAGTATTCTCACTTTGATATTTTAATATAATTACAATGTATTCGTTTTATGAATACTAAAATACTAGATAATGCATTATTTTCATAAAACAGTAAAGATGCAAGTTAACAGTAAATAGTCATTTCTTGCTTTTCATCTAAGCTGTACCTTTGAAATTATCGTATATAGGCAAGTTCAAAAGTATGTTGTACTTTATCGAGATGCAGTCAGCAATCTCATATAGTCGTTTTAGCTCTTTGAAAATAGCATCTTATTTTGGCATGTACATATTTTATAGACTTTTCTTTTTAAACAACTATTTCTAGCATACCTTGTTAAATTTTCTAACATTAATCTGTTCGGTGTCACAAAGATCACCTGCAAACTTTTCCGTCTTCAGTTTGTCTAGTTGTCGCGTCAGGTGATCGTGTTAATAATAAATAACTATAAGGGTTGCAAATCCTACAATGAATTACATTTTTAAAATAGAATTTTGACCATGATAATGTCTCGTATGACGTCAATTAACAAAACGATATACAATCGCATCTCACGGTAGATTAATAATATCTGTCATATTTTGAGGTTCGGATCGGAATCTCCGTCCCGAGGTGACCCGCCCATTGGGCGGTAACGAGGCTTGCCGAGTTACCGCCCATGGGCGGGTGACCGAGGGACAGATATTCCGATCCGAACCGCAAACATATGTCAGATATTTTTTCTTGCATATTCTACCATGTTCCATTATATTTTAAATTTTTTATCTTTATTTTCAATGAAAGTTTATATAATTACAACTGTAACTACTTTCATTCAACAGCGTATGAATTACAAAATCATTCATAACGGTAAAATGACGGCATCTTTATCGTGCCATTGTACAGCACGCGACTCATCTGGAACCCCCCCATGCCAGATGAAATTTCCGGCATGGGTAAAACTAACGGAAACGCCAGTCTGATATGCAAGAAATTCTATTATTATCTGTTATTTTATATTTGTAACTTTTATATAAAGACGACAATAAATTTTAACTTCCGGGTTTTTCGATCGTTGACTTTGTCATGAGACTAATTTAACAATAAACAGTTCATCTTGATTAAACTCATGTTTAATATTTAACTAATTTTAATCGCTTGATCTCTTGCGTGTTTTCTGCTAAGGACTATACAGTACAAGACTTAGTCAAAATCTAACAGGGTAAAGTTGTTTGTGATCATCATATATCATTTTCTAGTATTAAAAGAGATACTTTATTACTATTCATTTTTAAAGTTTGTTGAGTGCAATTTAAGTTTTGGGGAATTTATTCGTGATAGCTTATTGCCAAGGCCCTTTGGAATAATCGTTGCCCTCCTCTAGCTGTTTATTTTCTTACATACATACCATTCCGCTCTCCTGTTTATTTAGATGAACCATTTCGTTAGCAATACATATGTATGTTCATGAAATTTGTAATTTCTCATGATATTAAAGTGTATCTTCTTTTCCGCTGAATTATCTCAACAATAAAGGACTGTTGCGCTTTGTTTTAGTCATTTTGGCACTTTTGTGTCTTACATCAAAGAAGTACTAGAAAGGAAGTAAATATTGTAGACTCTTAAACTCTTATTTTCTATGAAGTTATACCAGAAAGTGTTACAATCTTATTAAGGCAGAAATGCATATAATGCATGCATCAAAATTGTAAATATAAACCTCTGTATTTCATACATGTATAACAGTTGTATATTTAAACCCAAATGATACGATTTCGTGAAAAATAAAAGCGTATTTATTTGCTTAGTTTTGCGTTTCTCTGTACCAAAACTAAAGTGTCAATTCATTTTAAGCTTGATTTTTTTATTTTAGATTTATTCTAAACATCCGATTGTGTTATTTAAGAAAATAGAGACCAATAATCCGAGATATGCAATTTCCACTATGCAAAGAATGTGAGCACTCTCTTTGTTTATCTCAAAGTCACATGGAATAATTGCATTCAATGCTCATTATTTGACGATTACAAAGTTCTAAGAGGCACTTGATTATTTATGAAACGTCGCATGTCATTTGAATGTTAGAACCCACTCACGTAGCATAACGCATGTATTCTGGTGATAACAAATGCAAATATACAAAAAGCATGTTCTTTCTAATGAAGATGCATAAAGCATTTTAATTATCATATAAGAATTTGGCCAAGGTGATCAAATAAGCATACGTGGTTAACGAGGCTGAATGAGATATGAAAATAATATTAGATATTGCATAATATACAAATCAGTATTTGCAATATATAGAAGATATTGAATGAGTGTAGGTTCAATACTAGATTTAATGAAAGATTTTTGTTAGCCTCTGGCGAGCATAATATTATTTGATTCCACAAGTTAATTAAATATAGTAATGAAGCTACACAAATATTATATTCTTTTTATCACATATCCAGCATGAGAACTGTTTGCATTGAAGAAAAATCAATTTTCATTGACGTACGTGTCATGATTTCATTTTCAGAAAAATTGGCATGTGCGATGGGAAACAGTAATCTTTTAAATTTGGGATTTTTTAAATGTACTTGTTTGCCGTGTTCGGCTTTATATTTTTCTCTATTTCATTGTCACATCCATGTTATTTATGCCGTGTGGCGGCTGTAAAAAGTCTCCCCGTACATTTAATCAATGATGTTATATTTTCGATCCTTGAAGATCGTTCAGCACGACATTATTGTTGTGTATACATTTTATATGGTGTTTTTGGTTTTTTGTGTTTGGCCTTTTTCAACTTGGAGGGTTCCATTATTCCTACTTGAATACTGTATAATCGCCCTTAGGATATGTTGCCTGCTTTTTAAGTTTGTATTTTGACGTCTTGTCTGTGATATGCAGACTTCATAATCTCAGATCCCCATTCAAAATTCCATTTTATTTAGTTCCGCCCATTGTTTTCTCGTTTAGGGCACACGCATTCTTTTACTTGTGGACCATTCGCCGCTTTTTATGGAATGACACTACTGTGTCACATTGAAGGTTCCATAATAACCGTCGTATGAACACATCTGCGGATGTTTCTAGATTCAAACTGTCACCATTTTCGTGTTTAAATGTTGAATTCTGCTTAAGCCATTACTAGGGGGCGTGGACGGTAGCTTGCACTTTCCAGTATCGTCTATGAACAGGCTCAATCAAACCGAGCCTGCAACATTTCACAATTTTGCCATGTTGGGCTTTCTTTAGGGATTCTATTTTTCTCTATTTCAACATTAAGTATTTTAGATATTAAAGCTATATAAGCTGAAGATGATTTGTACCTTTACAATACACGCATTTTATGTAATATGAAACTCAGACCTTTTGGCCTCAAGGACATTTGTTACTACCAGAATGTAAGTTCGGGTTGTGTTATCTATACATACTTCTTGCAAGCAATCCATATTATCGTAGTACTAATACATTTTAGAAAGAATTACTCGAATGACCAGATGAGATAGCTAGAATCTCTTTATGATTATTTTGTCATTTGTAGCGTAAATAAAGTTGATTGTTTAATGCAAAAGAAATAAGGCGCTAAACATTGGCAATCCTTTTTAGCAATTTAACATTATGGTGTGCTGGTAAAAAAGTAATTGTGTATAAATACCATAAATGCACCCATTATCAAAGGATATATCAAATGACTAGGAATGTGTCCTTTTAGTAAAAACATTGCATGGTTATATCATCTTAAACTAATTTGATATTTCATTCATAATTGATTAAGTGCAAAATAATATACCATTTATGCGATGTCAATATTCTTTGTATGATATCTTCATGCATTTACATCTGTAAATGAAGCTTGCATCCATCTTTTCCTGTAACATGTATAATTTCAACCTAATTACCATCGTTGTAATTGATAACAAGAATTTCCATTCAATTCGAAACCATTATGCTCTATACATAATGAAGTAGGAAAATACACAGATATTGTCATCATTATCAAATTGTAACTGAGAACATAAAGTGTTTGTTAGACACATGGAAATAGTGACTATACGTTTGCGTGCCAGTCTTATATCTAATTTAAAAGCTCAAAAGATTCGTCAGTTTGTATCAACCTTGAACCTTTTGTTGCGTGCTAGATTGATTTGTTATCTTTAAGATGTAAGAGGGAAAAATGTTGGGACGTGAATCCGAAAAGAAAATAAAATAAGGACGGCTATACGACACTTTGCCATGATTTTACTTTATCGTATTTTTGCGTTTGCGCTTTTTCTGCAGTTTTCGTTTTGTTTTTTTTCGCTTTAAAATTGATATAGTATCGGTTTTTTCCTGTGCGTTCTGGCTGTTTAAGGCCTACGAATCAATTACAACGGACATACTTTACAAAATTTCATATATGACATGATTGTCAATAAGACATTGACATTATTATTACCATATTTGTAAATATACTCATCTCATTAAATTTTACTCAACTATTCCCTTGCTTTTTCATATAGTATATATGTAAACATATCTACACATGCCTAACCGTGTCGCGAAGATGTGCAAAAGCAGCAATGCCAAAATTCGTCAATGATAAAAAGTAAACATCCACTAATGCGACAAAATGAATAAAACGAAAAGCAACTGTGCAAATATACAACAAATTAAAACACTACTCATTTAATTTGACTGTCCTATTTTTGCCAGATGTGTCGTCCTTACACTCTTTCCTTGAGAATGCGAAAAAGAAAAGTACGACCAAGTCAAATATTGTCCGTCTTTTGGCTTTCCTATTAACGCATTGTTGTGGCGAAAAAGTGAAAATACGACATGGTGTTAATCAGCCATTGTATATAAAGGATCTTTGTACGAAATAAATTTATCCTGACATGAGTGAATATTAACAGCTGTGTTTTTATCAGATATTAATTTATTTATCTTAACTAAAACTGAGTATGTCAACATGTTTAGTGTAACAGTCAGTAAATCATTCATTAAATCACATATGACTGATCAATGAAATTATAGGTATAACTATAAGAAGTAATTACAAACTAAAATTAAATTTAAATCCTCTTTTTTCATTTGAAACTAAAAATGCATACGTGATGTGAATTGAGTGTGTGACTTTAATCTTACATTCTAGTGATATGCGGTATTTTCATCAATAATCTAGTATTCTATAAAACTTTTTAATTGGCTCAGCGGCAATGAGAATTGAATATGAATTTATTAATATGATTTTACATAGTAAATATCATGTAATATATGAACAAAATGCAAACTGCGAACGTTTGGAATTAATTTAAGAATTAAGGGCATTTATAGCACGAAACTATTTAATATGGCTATGAAGTATTTGAAAGAAACATTGCCCTTAAAGATACTGCCCTGCAAACTTAGTGCCAAAGTTTGCAATTACTTGAATATTCCCTTCTAATACATAGTACACGCCATCCTAAAAATCCAATCACAATATTGTACAAATGAATTTTAATCTTAAATGACGAAGGTTAATACAGTCTTAGAATTAATATTTCATATCTTGAACGACTGCAGTAATGAAAAAACTAATATCTTATATAACCACTTCATATTTATTCATCTTTCAGGCAATGCCTACCTTTTGACCTCAAAGAGTTCATTAACAATGTCTATTGGCAAGTCTTTTAGAAATTTGTTTTAACTTCAAACATACAAGGAGATTTGTAAAGGTTGCACATGCCAGAAATATAATACGCTTGTACCAGTGTTAATAATATGCATCCAGGAAAAATATGGAACTATTTTAAAACAGGTTTACATGTAGCTACCTTAAGTAATAGATTAAATGGATTTTTTCCTATTCAAGCTTAAAAATATAACTTTGTCGTGAAAGTTAATATAATACTTATTAGGAGTTTTGTCTTTCAGATAAGAAGACTTCTAAAAAACGATAATTGCTACATTTTAATCTACCTTAAATTTATTTAACATATGTCTGTCCTTTCACCGCTAAGCTTTGACCTTTGCTATCCTTCCATTCATTTTGCCATGGCATATATTTCATCTATATATAAGTGATATTAATTGGTGTTGTTCTTGTGATCAACATTAACAATCTATTGTGGCTGAATTAAGTCATGTCATATTTTGCTCCCCGGAGCGCCAGACGAAAACCGACAAAGTGACGACATTCGTTTCGCAGACGACAGGCGAAATCACGATAGTACGACAAAGTCTCAATAATTTGTCACCACCGAGTTTTGCCTGGCGCCCCGAAGAGGGCAAGAGCGACAAAGCATCACATTTTCATATTTAATTTTGTCACATGGCGCTCCACGGATCAAAAATACGACGTGGCACAATCAGCCACCATATCAATCCTACTTTCATATTCAGTGTAGCAAAACCACGTTAACGTGACGTCTTTTTTTGGCAAATGTGGTAAATAAAGATTTAAAATGTTGCGATTTTAAGTCAATTTCGCAGATAACAAAGAATTTATGAAGACTATAAAACAGACTTATATCTAACATTAAAATGTGTTCTCAGAATTTATGAAGAAAATAAATTACTTTTTTTATTTCTGATTACTTTTAATGTTTTCTTGGTCTGCATGTAGACATATTTATCTATTCACGTGTTTATATTACCGGGTCTGTCTGGAAAAAAACACATCTGTGCACACACAAAATAAAATCCTCATAACGAAATTCCTTTTATTTTAACACGTCTATCTGAAAAACATATATAAGAGGTGTAATTATTGAAATATGTTATCAATGTGTGCGTATATTTGTAAACTATTTTAGTACAAAATGAACTTCGGCAAAACTCCTATTGAAGCGTTGCACACAGCAACATCTTGTTATGTTAATTATGAGTAGGGCACGTTAAGACGCTTTTGTATCTGTATACAGGTTTTATGTTGCAGTTAGAAAATATCTGTTCAATTGCCAACTAGTCTACAAAAGAAGTTTTCTGATATAAATGAAAGAAAGAATTTATGAACATAAATCGTTTCATCTAGGCCCATCAAATTGCATATTCCTCCCCTGGTATTAACAGGGTATTAGGTTCTGTGTTTGGTTTCTTAGATAATGATAAATTGTAATATTCTAAGCAGAAAATGTCTCTTATACGAAATGTAAAACCACAATCTAACAGTTTAATGATGATATGGGGAAATACATAATCCTTTTCTTCATAAACAAGAAGAATAAATGCAATCGAAGGCAGAGATAAATTCAAACGGTATATACAAATACGGATTTAAAAATCCTTAACGACAGCAGGTGTTTGATTCTTTTTTTTTTTTTTTGCATATTACATTAATCATATTTGGAAAAGAAATTAAGAAAACTAAATTTTCATTTAGCAATTATTTCTTGTAGAAGCGTATGAATGTATAAATTCTTTCATGACGGCAAAATGACGTCATTCTAAGAACCCAATTCATTAATAAAAGACGCATGGGAATGACGCCATTTAAAACACGCGACTTGTCTGATTAAATTAGCTAACACATTGTGATCGATAAGGTATTGCCGATTTATTACAAAACATCATAGGTTGTGTAAAATGTCAGTTTTGAGACAATTTTCAAGCTCTTTAAGATATGTGCGGTGTTTCCACGCAACACAGTCCTGGCTGTTAACATTGTCTAGACGACTTGATTTAGCCTGTTTCCAAAAACCTTGTGCAAATTAATAAAGACAGGTCTAAGATTTTAACAACATCGACGTGACTGTGTTATATTTTATATTTTCTCCAAAACAAAAAGAGGAATAAGATATATCATTTAGTTTGATTTCGACGCGACTGTTCATTAACGTTTTCATGATCATGCAAAATATGCTTAATACAACAAGTTAGAATGAGTAACTTTGTTGAGCTTATTCAAATGCTAAAATACTTCCATGATATCATATAATCATTTTCCTTTAAATGACCACAATCATTAAGAAATTGTGAAGGCATAGACATATGTATTAAGGTAATGAGTTACACACTTTTTGTTTAATGAAGGTTTAATATGCAAAATAAGTTAATTCCAATTGTTTTATTACGTCAATATTTTTTCTTTGCTTATACAAATTGAAAATTTTCTTTTTAAATGCAACATGCGCATCAATAGGAGATAGGTGCACTTATTTGTAGGGTAAAACTGTTAACTATTCTTCTCCATAAGCCAAACACACTTTAAATTAAAGACAAGGTTTGTGATTCAATTGGAAAATTATTACTTACATGATTATTTACGTTTACTCAAATTTGTTTTAATCAGAACAAATAATTTTTTGACATCCATGCCTTAAAGCAGTTAAAGTTTTTAATATTTTCTGTAACATTTTATCTGTCCTCAACAAATGTCTCCCTAAAGAATTTATTTTGTATTTTATTTCCCTTTTAATTACAAGCGGTAATATTTTCGACATCTTTGACAGTTAATTTCTCTTATTGGAAATACAATACTATTACTTGTCAGTTCCATGTAAGAATAAATTGAAATTCAACAACATTCCTTGTATTTAAAACTTGCTAATGAAGCTAGATATTATGGTTTAAGTAATGATTGTCGACAATAATGAGAACTGTTCAAACACAAGGCGTAGTCATAGTTTTCTTAGTATAAATTCGGCAACTGCCGATTGTCCATTCTACTTTCCGACCCAAAAGATAGATATTTTAAAACTATGCCATTGTTTCATATGGGCGCACATTTACCTTGCTGACCGTAAATACAATATATTTCGTTTGTTTACAAATGTTAATTAAAATAAAGCAACAACATAATGCTTGACATGGCAGCTATGACCGACTGGTACATTAGGACCAGAAAGTTATCTGTGTAAGTATTTTTATAATTATACGAATATGAATCACTTTATTTGAAGGTAGAGAAAATGCCATCTTTTGTGTAATGCTAACAGTGATTTATGGTTTTGTTCATAGCAAATACGACATGTATATGTGTGCTACCACCAAAATGAAATATAAAGGCAAGGAAAGATAACCATGAGCATGCCAATAACGATGTTATTATCATGTAGATGATTGTTACATGGTATGCTTCTTTCAAACCTTTATATAGCTTACTGTATTTGATAAAGTTGATAAAGAAACGCTGCCAGTGTGCAGTTCAGTAGATTATTTTATCAAACTTAGAACATGACTCGTATTGACACTCAATTCAATAATAAATAAGGCAGCATCTAAGACTGAAAAACGTATCAAATTAATTTTAAATTATTTTTTTTTTGTACACGATCACTAATTTCCTTGAACCTCAAGTCGTAGAAAATCTAAGTCGTGTCTGTTACAGTGAGCTAGACTTGATACATTTCCATCAAAATTTTTCTTTCAAAAACTGTTGTGATATCACTTTTTAACATTTTACTCCTGGTGGAGACCATAAGAAACAGTGATAAATACAAATTATAAAAGATACCTAATTAAAATGTGACTTTAAAACCATGAGATATTCTTGAGACTATCTTTTTGTAGTATTACATTGAATTTATCAAAGAACAAATACTGTAAAACGTATCATAGACTTACTGATATTACTTACTGTTTCCAGATATTCACTATCATTTTTATCATTTGCAGCTCTTCTGTTCATAAAGTAATGTGTAAGAAGCAGCTGCGTTGTGTCACATCATCAGTAATCTTCTACAAAAGCATATATTTAAACAGTTGGTAACGTCAAATATGTCAGTACGAGACGAAATGATGAAAGCAGTTCAAAAACTTATTGAACTTAAGAATTATTGTATTTTTTCTACTATCGATAAGAAAATTTATATACCTGTAATAATTTTTAAAAGTATTTTCTAAATCAATTTTTAAATATGAAAAAGGGTAAATGATCCATTTATGATAAAGCAAGAAACATTATAGCCTGTAATTGTCTTCATCATTTCGTAGGATTTTTTGTAGGAACGAGATGTTAAGTCGTTTTCACGACGTAGCTAACTTGTTTCAACGATATGTAAGTCGTTTCCTCAACCTAGATAGATTGCACTGTTTTTATAACACGATTTGTTTTTATTGCATTACTCTTTTTTTTAATGCAATACTTTTTAACTGCACTTCTCTTTTTTATTTCTTCCCCACGATTTATTTTAAGAAATACGAGGGCTGTCCAAAAAAATCGTGCACTGCAGTTAGTGTCGTGATAGTTATTGATAGAAAAACATGAATTATATATTACTTGAAGGGGAGATCTGTCTCAATTGAGAAAACAACAGAAAAAAACGTGTAACCGGCATGTCGTGAAAACGAATCGTCATACAGTTACCTTGGTAACGTAATACCGGCTCACGACAAAAAATTATGTTAGTTCATTACTTTGATGCATCACGGTATTCTTTAAACACTACATATAAACGTTTAAATTCAGGGAAAAATATGTGTACGTATTCCTACCGTCACTAGAAAATTTGACGTCATTTGCCCTATTGTAACAGTCGTAAACAAACATTTGTGTGAGGTCGTCAATATTGTAATTACGTGAAAATGTCAGTCGCTAAACGTCTGGAAATACGGACGATAATTAAAGTTTGTGCAAATATTGGTGAAACACACACAGATACTTACAAAGAACTTAAAAGGGCAAGCGGGGACTAGATCCGTATTACGAAGACTGGTTTTTTAATGGCACAAAGGCTCTGTAGAAGGGCGAGAGTCGGTGGACGATGACAACCGGTCAGGCAGACGTCTGTCCGTAATGCCGGACTATGTGACGAGGGTTGTCCAATATATTCGTTCACTGGTGGGATATGTTACATGTCCGTTGCATAAGAACAATAAAAACTACAAAATACTTTGCCTCAATCATTCCTCTTTAGACAGTAAAACAAATTATAACATAAAAAGCAGATGCCACTTTACAAGCAACAAATAATTAATACAATTACAGTAATGAACTAACCAATTTTTTGTCGTGCGCCGTTATTACGTTACTAAGGTAACTTAATGACCATTCTTTTACACGACACGCCGGTAAGCCGGCTTTTTCTTTTGTTTTCTTATTTGAGACAGATTTCCCCTTCAATTGATATATAATTCATATCGTTTTATTAAAAAACTCTCACGACAATAACTGCAGAGCACGAATTTTTTGGACAACCCTCGTATTGTGTATGTAACGACTGTGCCACTGAAGCAGCCAGCATCAAACCTTAAATGCAAGCAAAATGTGCGCGATGTTATTTTACTCGTTCCTTTGATGCCCTGGCAGATACTGTGTATCTTGATCTTGAAACAAAACCGTTAAATCTTCATTCAAGAAATACGTTCAATGATTTTTTTTAATTATTGATTAATTATTATTCTAAATATTTTTAAGAGAAAATTTTTGATAATATCTTTTTTTAAGTTTTAGTAACATATTGCATTTGCTGTCTTGTTGCTGATGGTTTTGTTTTGCTTTACATGTGCTTTTTCTTGTTGCTGATTGAAATAAATATAACTAAGGTCTTATTGCCATATGAAAATTTTAAAGGAAGGCTTTTACGAGTATGGATTTTATTGTTTAAATAGTATTGGTTTAAATCTATTTTATTCGCATTATATACCTTTATCAAATTAACACATTACTATAGTATATTAAAGCTATTCTTTATGGTTAACTTAAAATAAAAAAGGGTTTTTAGCAAAGATTCGTCTTTTTCGTATGTCTTTCTCAATAAAATTTAAACCAAGAAGAGCGTGTGGATTATTTACATCAGCATCGTCCATGTTTTTTAACACCTACAACAGCAAATATATTTTCAATCTAAAAGCATTGGTACTAAAATAATAATACTACTTACTTATCACTGTATTTCTGGGTGATTGTTCAGCGCTTTTCATTTTTTTTTGTCATTTTGCACAATAGAAATTATTAATTTCTTGGAAAAAAGAAAAAGGGAATGTTTTAAATATTTGCACATAAGTAACTGGTCTACACCGACGTCAAATGGTATACAAATTTATTACACACGAATCTTGAAATGTAAGGTTTGATTAAGAAGCCACATTTTTATCAGAACAAACAATATCTTTTCAACAATTATAAGGTCTAGACGGTAATGCCTGCCAAGTGCTGCCTCGATATATGCTTCATATCGCGTGCAACTTGTTGAAATTGTCTCCAGAATGATACCTTATACTGCGCTATGATTCATATTACACAATATAAAGGTTGTAAAATATTGATCGCAATAAAACAAATCGCACCAAAACGACGGTTATTGTCTCTCAGGAGAATTGTGTATAATTTTTCGAATACTCTGCTATCGAATTTTAATCAAGTATTATTATAAAATTTTGTAACCTATCCCATATAATTTGTTTTCTTTTATGTCGGCAGTTATTTATTTATTTAAATCAACATTTAAATGTAGCTTAAAGCGTAAGTAACGGAATATGTTTATGATATACATGTATTGTTGTGTATACGATATGATGTTGCGGTGTTCTGCGTTAATGGTGTTATATTTCTGTTATATACATATCCCGTTAACGTATTAATTAAAAACGTTGTTCCATGATGTTGCTTGTTTTGTTTTGTTTAAATAGCTTTGATTCAGTTCACGAAAGTAGTAGTAAGTTAAAGCTACGATTCATACCACCTAGCATCGGCTTGGAAATTTTGAAGGCTCTTTTTGATTGAATCTTCTTATGGAAGAAGTTGAAATTGCAATCTACTGTCTGAACACCCAACCCCAGCACTTGTAAGTCTTCATTTTGTTCTTTGTTTTGGTTGTATTTTCAAAACGGTTTGAACAACAAGTGCATTGGCAGCGAAATAATTTAAGTCTATCATCTTAATGTTAAAAATATTGTAACTGCTGATAATATAAATTTTATTACTTGATTTATTATGCCTTATTATTTGCGGTAATGATTTTTGTCTCCATCAGATTAAAGTTTATGATGTATATAGCTGGCAAACTGTGTTTACTTGGCAAAATGATGCAATATTTACATGCTAATAGATAATACATTATCACAACAGCAAAACATTTCTATTTCCAATTTTAGCTAGCAATCAATCATAATTTATGGATGATTTATATATTGGTCTCTTTATTAATTGTATGTTTTATTGACGAGACTGGTATATTTAGCCTTAGATATTAAGACTTAAACCAAATCAATAAGCATCGACTTCTTTGTAAGTCAATTATCAATTCTGGATTGATATGTGTATAAAAATTTATATACATGTAGTTTCAATTAAAGACCATTAATGATCACGTTGTTTATTGAGTGACAAGGAATATTTTGAAGAAAAAAAATGTAATAAACTTTAAAACAGTCTTATTAGAACAATAATAACAACATTCGTTGACTTTCCTTAATTGATATGGATTCGATTATCACGTTTAATTAATTGTTACCTGTGTAGAATTTTAAGGAATTATATTTCATGAAACCTCTTTTTTGTTATATGTTTCTGGTCTTAACGTTCAATGATATTGAAAACCACGTTATTTTACTGGTTCTAAATTTCTATAGAATTTTAAACACATATATGTTCATAGAAAAGCTTAAGAATGTACGAATGGTACATAATTACTAGACAAACAAATATCGGAAAGAATCTGACTTTTCGCATAAGCATACATAATTGCAGATAATACCGTAAATTAAGAAAACATAGAATATTGTAATTAATGTAAATGAATGTTATCAGAAAAGGTTGGTAAAAGCATTGTTTGCTCTGAATTGATAGTTACTTTCTAACCTCTGATGTACTTTACTCCTAATGTACATCATATAACTGATTGGTTCCCTTTTCTTGACATCCCCATTACATTTTTTTGTCCACATGAGGTCAACCAAAACGATACATAATAGTACATGACAAATCAATAAGCCTCTCCCTGGATAAAGTATGTGTATCATATATGACTTTACACCCGGAACTAAAAGGAAGTTTTAAAATATCAAACCTCGAGTACGAAGTGCAAAGGTTCATATGCTGATCAAAATTCCTGTAAAGATTGTTGACTCTAGCTCAAGCACTAGGACAAATATATTTTGTCTACGCGCGACACAAGGTAAAATTTGCAAATCTTTACTAAGTCAAGGGCAATCATTTTACAAATACTGACTTACTTGATGCTGATCAACATTCCTGTAAAATAATTATGCAAATGTCAACTCTATGCTAAGGGCAATGCGAAACGATAGTTTTAAAATTCCTTGTAACTTAAATTGTTTTAAGACATTAACTTAATAAGCTCAAGATATATAAAAGCATTGTAATCTATGCTAAGGTTAATATGAAACGATGGTTTTAAAGTTCGTATTGATTCAATTTGTATTAAGGCATTAATTTATTCAGCTCAAGACTGATGACTCGTAAGTTAAACGTATTAATTCCTTGTTTTTTTGTTTTTTTTTTTTTTTTTTTTTTTTTTTGTTCCTTTAAGTAATCAACAAAGGTATAATTTCTGCGAAAATATATTTGATATCATGGTATAATGCCATAGTAAAGCCCAATGGTATCTCTAGAAAATGTTTGATTCAATGTATCTTATCCGCATTTCTATAGATACCTTCTTGGACATATTCTACAGTTTTGCAAATATGTTCTTTTTTTAATTATCTTAAACATTCATAATTCATCAGTTCATGTGATATACAAAATATTAAAAAAGCGATATTTGTTTTCCGAGGTTTTGAGCAAAATCTATGTTTTCACTGTTTCGGCTAAATGTTTATAATATGAAACAACAATGTAACAGTTGTAAGAAGAAAATTCACAATTTCATTTCGAACGTTGGTAATTGATACTGAAAGTAAATCAATAATAGATATCGCTATAATGTATATATAATATATGTTTAAGAAAAGGATGCATTCCAGGTTACTAAAGCCTGTTTAATTGAAAAAATTAATGTACCCTGAAATTCAACAACATTGATTAAGAATGAACTATAGTAGATTTGTAATGCCGTATCATAAATAAATATTAACCAATAAACAATATTTTAGTCTTTAAAATATCAAAATGTCATTTTTCAAATGGATTAAAAGTTGTGCTAATTAAATATTTATAACCTAGACCTTGAGTAATAGACTTTATTTTTACATTGATCTTGATCAGTATTATAACTTTGATATTTTAATATAATTATTCGTTTTATGAATTCTAAAATACTAAAGATAATGCATATTTTTCATAAACAAGTAAAAATGAAAGTTGACAGTAAATAGTCATTTCTTGCGTTTCATCTAAGCTGTACTTTTGAAATTATCATATATAAGCAAGTTCAAAAGAATGTTGTACTTAAGGAGCATGCAGTCAACAATCTCATATAGTCGTTTTTGCTCTTTGAAAATAGCATCTTATTTTGTCATGTACACATTTTATAGACTTTTCTTTTTAAACAAATTTCTATCATACCTAATTAAATTTTCTAACATTAATCTGTTCGGTGTCACAAAGATCACCTGCAAACTTTTCCGTTTTCAGTTTGTCTAGTTGTCGCGTCAGGTGATCGTGTTAATAATAAATAACTGAAAGTGTGGCTAATCCTACAATGAATTACATTTTTAAGATAGAATTTTGACCATGATAATGTCTCGTATGACGTCAATTAACAAAACGATATACAATCGCATCCCATGGATATTCTATTATTATCTGTTATTTTATATTTGTAACTTTTATATAAAGACGACAATAAATTTTAACTTCCGGGTTTTTTTATCGTTGACTTTGTCATGAGACTTATCTAACAATAAACAGTTCATCTGGATTAAACTCATGTTTAATATTTAATGTATTTCAATCGCTTGATCTCTTGCGTGTTTTCTCCTAAGGACTATACAATACAAGTCAAAATCTAACAGGGTAAAGTTGTTTGTGATCATCATATATCATTTTCTAGTATTTAAAGAGATACTTTATTACTATTCATCTTTAAAGTTGGTTGAGTGCAATGTAGGTTTTGGGGAATTTATTCGTGATAGCTCATTGCCAAGGACCTTTAGAATAATCGTTGCCCTCCTCTAGCTGTTTACTTTCTTACAAACATACCATTCCGCTTTCCTGTTTATTTAGATGAACCATTTCGTTAGCAATAAATATGTATGTTCATGAAATTTGTAATTTCACATAATATTAAATTGCATCTTCTTTTCCGCTGAATTATCTCAACAATTAAGGACTGTTGCGCTTTGTTTTAGTCATTTTGGCACTTTTTTTGTCGTACATCAAAAAAGTACTAGAAAAGAAGTGAATATTGTAGACTCTTAAACTCTTATCTTGAAGTTTTAGCAGAATGTATTACAATCTCAAAATTGTAAATATAAACCATCGTATTTTATACATGTAAAACCATTGTATTTTTAAACCCAAATGATACGATTTCATGAAAAATAAAAGCGTATTTATTTGCTTAGTTTTGCGTTTCTCTGTACCAAAACTAAAATGTCAATTCATTTTGCTTGATTTCTTTATTGTAGATTTATTCTAAACATCCGATTGTGTTATTTCAGAAAATAGAGACCAATAATCCGAGATATGCAATTCCCACTATGCAAAAAATGTGAGCACTTTCTTTGTTTATCTCAAAGTCACATGGAATAATTGCATTCAATGCTCATTATTTGACGATTACAAAGTTCTAAGAGGGACTTGATTATTTATGAAAACCTCGCATGTCATTTGAATGTTAGAACTCACTCACGTAGCATAATGCATGTATTCTGGTGGTAGCAAAGAGCATGTTGTTTCTAATGAAGATGCAAATAGCATTTTAATTATCATTGAAGAACTTGATCAAGGTGATCAAGAAAGCATACGTTTGTAACGAGGTTGAATGAGAAATGAGAATGATATTAGAAGTTGCATTATATACAAATCATTATTTGTAATATATAGAGGATATTGAATAAGTAAAGGTTCAATACTAGATTCATTGAACGAGTTGAATTATGATTTTTTGTTATCCTCTGGCGAGCATAATATTATTTCATTCTACAAGTTCATTAAATTTAGTAATGAAGCTACACAAATATAATATTCTTTTTATCACATATCCAACATAAGAACTGTTTACAGTGAAGAAGAATCACTTTTTCATTGACGCACGTGTCGTGATTTCATTTCCAGTAAAGTTGGCATATGCGATAGGAAACATTAATTTTAAACCGACATCATATAAATTTGGGCTTTTTTAAATGTACTTTCATCTGTAAGTCTTTTAGATATTAAAGCTGTATTAGCTGAAGGTGTTTAGTACTTTTACAATGCACGCATTTTATATCTTATCACACACCCGTGCCGATTTAGCGACTCGGTAAAAATGGTATTGCATGGCCGTGCATATATTTGACGTGACGTCATTAGCGTTATACAAACATAGTGTAAAGACGCGCTAAATGTTACCGTTATACTATAGGTGCGTCAATGAAACATGACTCTTTTTTTTACTTTAAACGGTCTTTACTTTGGATATGTGAATAATAGAATATTAAATTCGTGTAAGTTCATCACTAAATTAATTGAACTCGTTGAATAAAATAATATTATGCTCGCCAAAGGCTCGCATAATATAATTTTATTCAACTCGTGCAATAAATTCAGTATGAACTTACACTTACACTTACCATAACGTTTGACCGTAAATACATTTGTTACTACCAGAATGCAAGTTCAGGTTGTGTTAACTATACATAATAATTATTTCTCACAATCCATATAAACGTAGTTCTAATACATTTTTTTGGTTTTAAAAGTATTACCTAAATGACCAGATGAGATAGATAACATCACTTTATCATTTATTTGTCATTTGAAGCGTAAATATGGTTGAATTCTTAATACAAAAGAAATTAGGCGCTGGATTTAGGTGGTATCATTGCAAATACCATATTAAACAATCCTTTGTAGCAATTTAACGTAAAAGGGTCAGTATATTTAAATAGATGGAACCCTAATAAAAGAAATATATCAAATGACTAGGAAAATGTCCTTTTGGTAAAACCATTTTATGGTTATATCATCTAAAACAAATTTGATATTTCAATCCTAATTGATTAAGTGCAACATAGTATTGCAATTCAGCCAATATCAATATTCTTTGTATAATATCTCCATGCATTTACAGCCGTAAATGAGGCTTGTATCCATTGTTTCCTGAAACATGTTTAATTTCCACCTAATATACCATCGTTATAATTGATAAGCACAATTTCCATGCAATTCGAAATCATTTTGCTCTGGACATAATGAAGTAGGAAAATACACAATTAAATATTGTCATCATTATTCAATTTTAACTAAGGTTTAAAAAAGTGTTTATTAGACACATAGAAATAGTTATGTTAAGATTGCGTGCCAGTCTTATATATAATTTAAAAGTTCAAAATATTCGTTAAGGAAATTTCGTTGCAAGAATCCAAAAAGAGCGACAATACGATCCTTTGTCGTGCTTTCATTTTTTCGCACTGTTGCATTTTCGTTGTTGTTGTTTTTTGTGTGTGTTTTCTTTTTCTTTATTTTTTATTTTACGATTTTTTACAATGTCGCTTTGTTACAATGTCGCATTTTTGCGTTCAGGCTGTTCAAGGGCATGCGCGCATCAATATCAAAGGACAGAGGTTACAAAATGAGATATATAATTATAAATAAATGTTTATGTTTTTCTGTTATTGTTTCAGTTATTTATAAACTTACCTGTTTAAATAAATTCGATATCCCTTGCTTTGTCATATTTTATAATTATGTGTTATAAATCTGCACATGCTTAAACGTAATCCGGAGATACGTAAAAGCAACAATGCTAAAAAGAAACAACGCGAAATAGCAACATTGCGAAATGCAACAAATGCCAAAATGCAACAATGTCGTTTATCAGCCACTTTTTGTGATCTTTGTACCAAGTAAATGTATTTTGATGAAAGTGGATATTTACAACTGTTATTTAGTTTTATTTCAAACAAAATTAAGTATGCAAACATGCAAATGTTTTAGTGAAAACTTTGATTTCAAGTTAAAACGTCTCTTTACAAATAATACTATAAAAATGCATGCGTGATGCAAAGTGAGTGGGTGTCTTTAATCTAACATTCGAATGACATGCGATATTTTCATCAATAATCTAGTTTCCCATAAATCTTAGTAATCGGCTCCGGGACAATGAGGATTGAATATTATTCTATAACGAAACTGTCAAGTAAAATATGAACGAGAACGCAATTTCTCGTTTAGTATTTTTATCCCGAGAGAAGGGATTGTTCATTAAATAAACAAACAATAAGATCCAGATGTCCGACTATCAGAGTTAAATTGATAGATTTAAAGTAACAAACAAATATCAACAGTTTTGAAATATCATTAACATGCATAACAGAATGTAAGCAATCCGGTTTAAATCTTGTTTATAAAATCCCGTCTTTGATATAGACTTTTAAACGATTTGAAAAACTCGTACATACCGCAGAATAAATAACGGGCATTTTCGTGTACATAGTGCGCATTACTTCTCGCAATATTCTTTTTGTATAATTATTGTGTTTTTTTTTTAAACGGTTCAAACTTTAGCACAGCTAAATCTTTCTGTTTCATTATTTGTAAGTGGCAGTATTAAGTTAACTTTTACTTTATCTTGTTTGTTGTATCTTTTGTGATGTGACAGATTAAAACGCTTAAAATGTTCAATGTTATTTGTTGTTATATTATTATATTATTATTGTTGTTGAGAGCATAATAGGAGGTCACTGTCCAAGGCATTGATTTTGGCAGAAGTATGGCACTTTTTAAACTAAGAAAATTCAACATTATGCAGGCTCTTGTTTTGCTATTAAGTACTGAGAATAGTCGAGCAAGATGTCCTAATTACAACTCATGTAATTATATAAACTACATTTTCTTTAAGAGGGTTTCTTGCAATGTGATCTATGTATTTGTGTCCATATAAGCTAAGTTACAATTTTGTCGATCTTAATATCAGCGGCGCTTCCCGCTGCTTGTTTTACGAGTGTGTTGTTGTAATGTTGCACTGTTTAGTTTTCATACAAGTCCACATGTACGTATGCTTGTTTAGTAACTCGTTTGTTATTGTTATTGATATTTATTTTCATCTTTCAAATGCTAAGGTTTATATTCTTTGAACAAACTATTCCTTGTTGAAACTGTACCATTTCTTTAATGTTAACATCTAGCTAAACACATTTACCATACATCCATTTTTCAGCTTCTGGAACTAACCAATAATTGTATCAAATGAGAGGGACTTGAGTAGTGTTCGAGTCTGGATTGAAAAACAGACACATTCACCACAAGGCCATCACTCCTTTTTTCACATTATCTTTCTAATTATTAAGACAAAAACAGCAATCCCCAACCCACCATGGCCACACCCCAAAAACAGTGCTACAAAAGATGAGAGCAAAATAACACCAGCACTGAATTACCTACTGATAAAAGTACTGCGTATGTAAATATCATTCTGTTACTGCATGCACTATGTGAACTATTCTTCACTTGAGATATTTTTCTCTCTTTTATATAGACATAAAGTTGTCAATAAATTATTTGCTATTTAAGTTTGATTAAACTAACAAAAATCATCATGTTGTTAATTGACGTCATAGCTGACGTTATCATGGTCAGCGTTCCTTCATTCAAAGAAAGATAAAAAGGATTGATCAAATTTTAGCTTATTCATTGACTGAATAACATACGATATTTAAGTAAATAGGTTGATTGACTGGTCAACAGTGTTTAAAACAAGCTGAGTCTCTCAGGTTATCTCTATGTTAAGCATAGATTATATCAAACATTTGGAAATCATTCTTATTCTGACAACGTTGACAACAACTCGAAAATAGAATTGTGGTTATAACATAGTATAATTACCAGTGTAAATAATTCTTCAAAACTGTTAGAAAAATGTCCCCCCAAACAAAACCAGACGGCCATGAGGGTCCTAATCGCTCACCTGAGTAGATTTTAAATGAACATGATTACAGTATTAAGAACTTGAAATGTTCCTACCGAATAGGGAAGGTATCAGTCAACAAATGAAGTTGCTAGGAGAAAAGCTCTTTGGAATTTTTGTAAAATGCATTCATCGGATTCAGAATGGAAACTGTTAACGACGGTGTCAAACATCGCTAGATGACAGACAAAGGGCAATTACAAAACCATACCATTCGAAACGCTTATCGTTTATGGGTCCAATAGCCAAGTAACTGATTCGAAAGGTAAATGGGTAAAAATCGTGTCAAGTTTGCTATCGGGCGACATATCAAGGTTTTCTAGAAGTCTTACTCAGTCTTACTAAGTTGGTATACGGCCGACTTGATCATATACTTTTGCCAGCATGCGATCAGTTTTCTTCCATGCAGATACAAACAAGTTTTTTTTGCAATTTATTTATTTATCATTTTCTAACTAATAAGGACTGGTCGGCACATACATGTTTTCTTGTATCATTTGACAAAACATGATCATAAGTGGAGGGGGACTCAACTTTAAACAAAGATACAAACACGTTAGCATTTAAGTAACCTTTTTCTCGCCCTTTAGAATATTAGTATCGAACACCATACCGTATTGTCATAATTATACTTTTAGTAGTACAATCTTTACAGAAATTATTTCCTTGATGATATGCTTAATTTGCTGTACAATAAAAAGAAAATTAAAATGCAACCCATTTCCTGGCCAGGTTATCATAGAAAGGGTGGATTGAAATCACAAACGTTAATATTTCACATCAACTTCTTTTAAAATGTGATTATATCAGATTCATTCAATGAACTACACCAAGGAATTTCTATATTAAAGCGGGCTTCGATCAACAATATCCGGTAACATGTTCTATTTCAACATAATTGCCAATGTTATGTCTATTAAATTGTTAACATTATCCATTTAATGTGACAGTGAATATTGCAGCAATTTTTATAACTTATATATTCATTTGAAGATATAGACATGTTTATTCAATCACAAACATAATTTGAATATTCTAGTGTTTTCTATTTTGTCTACGTATATAAAGCTTGTAATTATACGGAGGTTTGAAGAAAATTAATAAGAAGAAGACAGAGTTAAATTCATCTTACACAAAAATATAATAGCCGCTGTAATGACTAGCAACAGAGTTCTCGTCATATTCTTATTTGGAAGGGAGAGAACAATCTATCACATACGTTATGTCAACAATGGATATTCTCCCTTGTTCATTTTATACCTACATTATTATGCCATGTTTCGAGAAAAACATACGACAGCTGAATGTTTTAAGACCATGTTAACATTTATTTTATTGACAAGTACATTAATAACCGCCTTGCGGTTTTGTAATTTGTCACTTAAGTTCGATACCTTAAATGAAAATGGCAAACACCTGCTAAATTGCACCAGCTTATATCCTCACTTTATAGGAAGGCAGGTAGGGCACTCGACTGTAAATTGTCTTTCATAATTTATGTTTAAATGTTAAAAATTGCCTGGAATATAAAACAAAATTATACGTATATTTGTTACTAAAAATGATAAGGGTTGAGGGATGAAGTGTCTTGTTTCCTCGTAACATCACAAACAGCTTGTAGAAAGTATTTACATGCTTTTGTAGGACCGTCTTTTAATGATGATTTTATATCAAGTGATAATGATAATATTATTATGATTTAGACAGAACTATTTCTGTAAAGGAGTAAGAAAAACAGTATCTCTTCTAAATCGTTATAAAATAATTCCTTTTAAGAAATAGATAAATAAATAAATAAACTCCACAGTATTCGCATTTATGATACTTTAAATTTCAATGCACTGCGATCAAATCGTGGCTTTAATTGTCATTAAAGCAATGATCAAGTCCAGCACTAATTATAATCGTGCATTTATACCTATAGATTATAAGTCTTTCAATCTTTAACTGAAAATAGATATATTCAATTATATATACATTTATATGAGTATCAATTTCATGCCCTAAATAACCACTTTACTTGTCTCTTATCTAACATAATATTTGAATTACGAAACCGTGTAACTTGGAAGAAATATTAAACTCATTGTTGGATACCTTTCTTCCATTTGTGAAATCATCTGTGTTTCATTTCAGTCTCCTGTTGTTTGAATATATCTCTCATTTAATAAGTGATAAACATTCACAAAGAATTGTATTTTAACATTATCTACCCATTCATCATTATTGTTGATGAAAAGTGAGATATTTTGAATGTTTTTCTTGTGAACAATATACAAATGTGTATGAAAAAAATCAATCAATTACTGATTTAGATATCAAAATTATTAATGTCTCTTACTAAACTTTCAACCCACGTTTTTAACATTACAGAAACGTACTTATACAAAAGAATATTTGCTTATTAGTTTTGAACATAAGAAATTCAAACTTTAAGTAAAGAAATAAGGTTTATACTTGAAATAAAAGATCTTTGTCAAGCGACAATCCACATTTTTGTTATATCATTCAAAAACCTTTTGTACTATTGAAATGTTATGCCGTCTTTTTAGATGAATTTAAACAAAGGAATCACGAACAATTTGTCTTCAACTAAGACATCAGCTTCTGAAAAGGAACCCAGCCACTTTTTTTAAAATGTTTATTAACTTTCATACAGAGATTTTAATTGGTACAATAAATGACACGAGAAGAACATATCAACTGCTGTTTGTGTTATTTTCTTAAGATTTTTATTGTAATTTGATAACGTTATTAGTGAACGGATCTTGTATTTCTTTATATTTGTTTATTGTGCGTTGCCAGTTATAAAGCAGAAAATGCTATATGATGCCTTAAAAGAGACGTGTAAAGTAAATGCATTTCGTTAGCACCACTATATCGGATGATAAGGTATAATTGCTTGAAATTAGAAAGTTATATTTACAAATATGGTCTTCTGTGAGGATACTTGAAAATGGCGAAAAATCAAATAATGAAAGTATTATCATTTTGGATATTATTGTCAAGTTTATTTAAAGCTGTAACGTCACAATGTAAGTATATTTTGTACATAAAATATAGTTTTTGTTAGTTTGTTTCTTGTTGTTTTTGTTGTTGTTTTTTATTAGTCATTTATTTGTTTGGTTTTTGCGCCACTTTTAAACAAAATGGCTTTCCGGGATAACTATCCAGTAATTCACGCATCCGCGCAGTCTGATCAGGATCCATGCGGTTCGTTTTTAAACCTTTTAACAAGTAGAGAAACTGATAGCGAACAGCATGGATCCTGATCAGACTGCGCGGATGCGCAGGCTGGTCTGGATCCATGCTGGTCGCAAACGCACTATGTTGGTTTTGTCGTGACACGGCTCAAATGATCATAAGACTCGAAGTCCGAGATTAAAATAGCTAAAGTGTTATACTTGTACAATTGCTTATGACTCAAACGACAAGGAACGCACAAGAAGCAGTTTTCCATTAGGAATTCAATGGAGTTCTTTTCTTCTTGCAGACGGTTATTTTTCTGGGATTAGTGTTTGCGGGAAAAAACGTCTCTTAACTCGTATATCAATTTCAAAACTATTTACAGCTTTGTTATTATGTGCCGGATATAAATATTTTCACGGGTTAGGTGACCATCCGCCAAAATATCGACCAAACCAGAGTAAACAAAATCAGATAATATGATGGTGATTCCATCAAAAATCAAAATGAATGTTGATAAATGCCGAGTTGCAAAAGACAGTATTGACTTGTTTCCATAGCAATGCTGTGTACATTTTAAGACACATTCAATTAATAAAGTGTTCGTTGTGTAAGAAGAATAATCAAGTGTTTTACACAATGAACTGTAATTACAAAAACTATATTTAATTATTTTATGTTGTTACTAAAATAAATTGTTAATATGTTTTTACAGGAGAGAGTTTCATGTAAGCTTTTAAGCTTTCTACTTAATTCTAAATGCAATTTACATATTGTAATTTTGTTTGTAAATATCGAAGAAAAAATAAATATTGTTTAAACCAAACCTATTGTTTTGTAGGGTTGTAATAATGAATTTAGAACATATAAGATGTTAATCATATGAAAAAGAAAAACAACGCTGAATATGGAAGAATTTGTAGCAAAATGTAAACAAAGAGATAATTTGGCTTCCATACTAAACACTTAATCATTGTTTGTAACTGTTCTTACAGCAAAAAGAAACGCTTCAGAAGGAAAAAAAATTTTTAGACAAGTTTTAATTTACAATGATCACAAATCTGGATTTTTACTGTTCATCCGTCCGCTTTTTACACGTAAAGCAAAAGTCAAATAATAATATAATCAAATTTCAATCCAAGGTAAACCATCTCATTATCAAAAATTGTTGCTTCTAAATATGCAATTGTACAGAATTTCTCTTGAACCAAGAAGACGGTAAAAACAAAATAGCATATGAGTAGTTGGACAGGTGCAAGGGGTGAAATGCATGTACCTTTTCATTGTGAATAGACCTAATTAAATCGAACGTTTAATTATTGCTTTTCTTTTCTTTAGTCGTTGCTTTTCTTTTTTTTTTCCTTATTATATCATAGAATTTCTCAAGCAATATATTTTTATCATATATTTACGTATATATAACAGAGAAAAATACGTTAACCTATTTATAGAGGCCATAATGTAATTTAAATAATGATTTACCATCATGATGACACCAAAATAATTACTTGTTGTGATGACTGAATAAAATTGATAATTCATTGTGATGATGCATTTGATAACTTCAAAATATCAAAAAAAAATATGGAGTAAGGTTTTCGTTTCTTTTTGTTTGTTTTTTTTTTTGGGGGGGGGGGGGGGGTTTAAACCACTTAAACACGGACGTCCGTCTCTTCGACTTAAAGCTACATACCACCAGATGAGCCAAAATACTTTAAGAAAATCAAACTTATAAATAATGTACTAAGATTTTTAAAAAAGAAAAAGATATTCGACTAACGCAGTAAGGGCTATTGTGGCATATTTTGACCTCTTTTTGGTAATTTATGTTTTATTTGTTTATTTGTTGTTTTTTTACTTTAAATTACATTCTAATTTTTTTTTGTAAAAATTAGGATGAATTTGATGGCATGCTGCTTTAAATCTGGGACAAAAATAACGCGTCCGTTTTCTATCATAATTAAATGTGGGAAATTTTATATTTGTTTCATATTTTATGATTCTTTCGTATTAACTAATCAAAATCCCGGTAAATTTACTTTTAACCTATTTTATAAGTCTTTTTATTTTCATTGCCTATCTACTGAGAGAAAAAAAAAACGGAATATATAAGCTAGGAATAGGTCCGGCATGTACCGATAAACCCCTTCTTTCTTTTACATTCTATAGCGTGAAAGAGGAGAGAAGAAATTGGTTCAAACCACCTTTGTATTGGAGATATTTCCAAAGCAATTATGACGCACAATAAACGAGGGTTGAAAAGAAATTTAATTAACATATATTATTATATATTTTTCCCATTGGAATTAAAATAAGATAAGTGTACTTGATGTTTAATAATGGGAAACGTGATGAGTCTTTCTTATACTTTTTATTCATAAATCAGACAGACAAAGTAAAGACGTTTAATACTTATAAATATGAAATTCATATTTATTGTCATATTTTTAACGGATTATTTTGAAACAATAAATGCACGGTGTAAGTACAAATCTATTTTACGGTATTAGTAACATTAATCCTGAAAAGATTAATCTCGATTAAAAAAAAAACAGATAAAAAGAAAAATAAATCAAGATAATCGTTTTCGCACCGTTACTCTACGATTTTTAGCGAAAGTGAGGCGACAGTTAAAATATGAAAAATGAAGGATACTCAAGTTTTTTTCTATAGATACAGGATTAATTTTCATCGAGTGGTATGAAATATAATAATTTTCATATTACAAGATGAAAATAAATCCTGAATATATAGAAAAAAACTTGAATTTTCTGTTTATTATATACATTTTCCTCTTTTACATATTACAAATTTGAAATAAGTCCACTTTAATTTCTGGTATTGACTGAATTTAGAAGAAAGTAGTCCGACAAGACACCAATGAAAATACGGAAAATATGTTTTACTGCAGTGAAAAGTAAATTTTTACAGTGAAATACATAAAATGAAAATACGCATTTATTTCACTAATATTTCTCAATATTTTATTTATAAGTATGTAATAAAATGTATAACGAATTAAGATCCGATAAATATATTCTTAAATTTATAAACGGTAAAGTTATGTTGTTTCAATTATGTTTTGTTCGATTCTCGGAAATACATGTAACAGAATGTCTCTAGATATGTTATTTATATTGAAATATAATGGTCTACAATGGACTCATTTTTTATAAGTAGAGTATTTAAAATATTGATAAAAACTCCAAAAAATTGTATTACATGGATACTCTTATAAAATATTGGTTTAAAGAAAAGAAAAATGTTGATAAAGCTTAACTGATTTACTTTGAACATTTTTTTTATCAAATATGTTAATATTTTGTTCTAGAACACTTCATTATCTGCTATATAAGTATATGTAATTTCAGATCTTGTATATAATACTTTTCAACAATATCCATATATAATTATTTCATGGTTTGATGGAATGTATGATACCAGATACTATCGACATGATTGATTATTCATTGAATTATACAAATTTAACACAAATGAATAATGTACGTAAACAGAATAACATGTTCCGGAACAGAACCTATTAGTGTTATTTAGTTAATTAGTGGAAATGGTTTCGTGCATGCGCTAACAATATACAAACATAATTCTTCCATACATGTAATTTCGAATTATTCTTTTTTAATTTTTCAAAAATTGCTTTTGTAAACTAACCTACAAACAGCAGATATGACGTTAGACACCTTAATGAGATTGGCTAAAAGAACCGAATGAATGAATCTACAATTGTTTAATGTTTAACCTATATCTGTTGTATGTAACTTACCAAATCATTATTTGAATTTTGAAAAAGAGTAATTCTAATATACCCGTATGCAAAAAAAAAACACGTTTGTAACACGTTTGTATTTGTTAATAAGAACGAATTGCGCATGTTTTACATCATTTCTAGACGGCTTTAAAATTCATGTTATAATTCTTCCGAGAATTGACTATCAACATAGTTTTACCGTCTATGATTTGCGTTTTAAACTTTTTCAAAAGATGTAGCTTTTATTCTCTTTAAATGATATATTTCATTGTTTACGTCGACATTCTGGCATTAATTTTAGATTTTATTTAATTTGAAATTTTAACAATTGATTCGAAAGGTAAATTGGTGTAAAATCGTGTCAAGTTTGCTACCGGGCGACATGTCAAGGTTTTTTTAGAAGTCTTAGGGAGTGAGGGATGTTGCACATATTCATTATCCCTCATGTACAGACTCAATCAAACCGAGTCTGCAATTCTCTTGTAATTTTGTTGTGATTAATGCTTCCGAGGGATCACTTTGTTTCCAGATTTTTTTTACTCAGTCTTACTAAGTTAGTATACGGCCGTTTTGACAATTTACTTTTGCCAACATGCGAACAATTTTCTTTCATGCAGATATAAACAAGATTTTTGTAATTTATATATTTATCATAAGGCTATCTACAAAGGACTGGTCGGCACATGCATGTTTTCTTGTATCATTTGACAAAACATGATCATAATTGGAAGAAGAATCAAGTGAAACAAAGATACAGACACGTTAGCATTTATGTTACCGTTTTCTCGCCCTTTAGAATATAAGTATCGAACGCCATACCATATTGTCATATACCTAGTAGTACAGCCTTTACAGAAATTATTGCCGTGATAATATGGTTAATTTGCTGTATAATATTTAGACAATGAAAATGCAAACCATTTCCTCACCAAGTTATGATAGAAAGATTAACGTAAATATTACAAATAAACTTTCTTTTAAAATGTGATTATATCAGATTCATTCAATGAACTACACCAAGGAATTTCTATATTAAAGCTGGCTTCGATCAACAGTATCCGGTAACATGTTTTATTTCGACATAATTGCCAAAATCGTTAACATTATTCATTTAAGGTGACAGCGAATATTACGGCAATTTTTCTAAGTTATATATTCATCTGAAGGTATGGACAAGCTTATTCAAACACAAACTAAATTTGAATATTTTATCGTGATCATTGTAACTATATGTATTAAAGTGACATTATGCTCATATTTTCATAGTCAAGTTGAGCTGAATTGACTTTATTTATTGACATCGAAAGATTGACTGTCAAAATGGCGTTTGACCAACAGTTGATATTGAAAAATATTAAGGATAAAATTATAAATCTGCCTAAATTTAAAAAGACTGTCCCACTATTTTTATAAACTAAGCATTATAGGTAAATTCTAATGGATCTTTACAGAAATTTCATTTGGATCTGTTTGTTATTTATTGTATATGCGAACTTAATTATTAAATTGAAAGGATTTATGGCAAAATGAAAACTTATTTTGATCTTCAACCGTTCACTCACTATATATCCTTGGATGGGCATAATGTCACTTTAATACACATTTTAGTTAAAGCTTTTTTCGTTGAGCTTTACTTAACAAAAGTCTCTGGCTTTTAAGTCGATTACTGATTTTCCCATAATTGTTTTGATAATTTCACACTAACATTATCAAAGTATAATTTTACATTTTCCTGTGGAGCGACACTTTTTGCTAAAAAATGACATGCATCAGCCGGACAGTCGAGAAAATAACACAGTGTTCTAAAAAAAATCAGTGTTTTCTATATTCCTTGCCATTTAATTCCTGAATTCTTGAATTGAAACACATCTGCCAACAATTAGTTTTTGTTTGTAGTAATCATCAAATGTTTAGTTTCCGTTTTTTTTTTAATAGTTGTAAAATAATCAAACGCAAAGTATATTTTGAGAATGTGGTCTGAAGTGGGAAAAACAGATTTTAATATCAAGGGTTATATTGAAAGATAAGGAGATTTATTCTCGTTATAAAGCACCCGTGTGATAACTTTCTCCATGAAATAAAAATTCATCTTACACAAAAATATGATGTATCGCTGTAATGACTAGCAAAAGAGTTCTTGTCATATTCTTATATGGAAAGGAGAGAACAATCTATAACTTACGTTATGTCAGAAATGGATATTCTCCCTTGTTCATTTTATTCCTACATTATTATGTCATGTTTCGAGAAAAACTACAACAGCTGAATGTTTTTAAGGCATTGCTAATATTTTTTTATTGACAAGTACATTAATGATCGCTTAGTGGATTTGTAATTTGTCACTTAAGTTCGAAACCTGAAATGAAAATGGCAAGCACCTGTTAAATTGCACCAGCTCATATCCACTCGACTGTAAATTGTCTTTCATGATTTTTTGTTTAATTATTAAAAATTGCCTGCAATAAACTATTTTATAAAAATAAATATACGTGTATTTGATATTAAAATATTTACTCTATAAATAAAAAGGGTTGAGGGATGAAGTGTCTTACTGAATTTCGTAGGTGAAGTATCTTGCTCCCTCGTTTTATCACCTGTCTAATTTGGCTAATTTGAGAAAACTGCTCGCGAAAGTATTTACATGCTTTTGTAGAATAGTCTTTGAATAATGACTTTATATATCAAGCGTAGATGATTCAGACAAAACTATTTCTGTAAAGGAAGTAAGAAAAACAATATGTCTTCTAGATCGATATAAAATTATTCACTTTAATAAAAAAAACAATAACCTCCACAGTATTCGTATTTTTTTGTTACTTTAAATTCCAATGTATTGCGATCAGATCACGACGTTAATTGTAATGAAACCAGTGATCAAATGCAGCACTTTTCGTGCATTTACATATTATACGTCTTTCAAACTTTAATTGAAAATATAAATACATGTTTATATGAGTAACAATATCACGTCCTAAATAACAAATTTACTTGCCTCTTATTTTACATGATATTTGAAATACGAAACGGTGTAACACGGAAGAAATATTAAACTCATTGTTGGTAACCTCTATTCCGTATGTGAAAATGACTGGGATTCTAACATATAAGATTCTTGTTGTTTGAATATATCTCTCATTTAGTAAGTGATGAACATTTTAATACAACTGTATTTTAATATTGTCTGCTCATGCATCAGTATTGCTAATGACAAGTGTGTTATCTTGAACTTTTCCTGTTGTGCAATGTTTATGAAAAAAATCAATCAATTACCGATTGAGATATTTTAATTATTAATGTCTCTTACTAAACTTTCAACCCACGTTTTTAACATTACAGAAACGTTCTTATACAAAATAATATTTGCTTATTAGTTTTGAACATATGAAATTCAAACTTTAAGTAAAGAAATAAGGTTTATACGTGAAATAAAAGATCTTTGTCTAGCGACAATCCACATTTCTGCTATATCATTCTAAAACCTTTTATTCTATTGAAATAGTATGCCGTCTTTTTAGATGAATTTAAACAAAGGAATTACGCACAATTTGTCTTCTACCAAGACATCAGCTTCTGAAAAGGAACCCAGCCACTTTTTTAAATGTGTATTTACTTTCATACAGAGCTTTAAATTGGTACAATAAATGACACGAGAAGAATATACCTATTGCTGTTTGTATTATTTTCTTAAGATATTTATTGTAATTTGATAACGTTATTAGTGAAGGGATCTTGTATTTCTTTATATATTTTATTGTGCATGGCCAGTTAGTTATAAAGCAGAAAATGCTATATGATGACTTAAAAGGGACATGTAAAGTAAATGCATTTAGATAGTATTACTATATCGAATGATAACGTATAATTGCTTGAAACTAGAAAGTATTATTTACGAATATGGACTTCTGTGAGGATGCTTGAAAATGGCGAAAAATCAAATTGTGAAAGTATTATCATTTGGGATATTATTGTCAAGTTTATTTAAAGTTGTTACGTCACAATGTAGGTATATTTTTAAGCACTAAATATATATTTTGTTTGTTTGGTTTTCGAAAACTCTTTAAGTGTCATCTGCTAACCCCCTTTTTTCTAAATCAATTAATGCAGATGGGAGCAGTGGTTTTAGGATAAAAAGTCGTTATCAATTTCAAAATTATTATCAATTATGTTATTTTGTAGCATAAATAAATAGGCTGACCGTCTGCCAAGATACTGACCAAACCAGAGTATACAAAAACAGATAATTTGATGCCATTCACTATAAAAAATCAAAATGAATTTTGATAGATGCAAAAATGCAAAAGACAGTGTTTACTTGTTTCCATAGCAATGCTGTATACATTTTAAGGCACATTAAATGAATAAAGTTTTCCTTGTGTAAGAAGGGCAATCATTTGTTTTAAAAGTTTGTAATAATGAATTGAGAACATATAAGATATTGATCACAGTGCTGATTGTGAAGGAATTCGTAATAAATGTACACAAAGAGGCCTTTGACTTCCATACTAAATACTTAAACATTGTTTGTAACTGTGTTAATGGCATAAAACGTATAAGAAGCAAAAGATGGTTCAGCTGTACAAATAAAGATGGCTATATTTTCTTGTCTTTTTTTTTCTTACTTAATTTTTTTTTCATTTGAAAGACTGGTGTTAATTAGTTTTCAAATATCACAAATCTGCATTTTTACTTTTCACCCGTCCGCTTTTTACACGTAAAGCAAAATTCTTAATAATAATAATCAAATTTTAATCAAAGGTTTTCAATAATATAATAATCTTCTCATTATCAATAAATTTGTGCTACTTAATATACTAGTGTACATAACTTCCCTTGAACCAAGTGCACACTTCTTTTTGCAACTCAGAATACTTTATTTTTATTCATATTTTGAAAAAAAAAAATATATATATATATAAAGATCGTGGAACTATGTTTATTATTTTATTTTTTATTTTATTTATTTTTTTCTTTTTTTTTGGGGGGGGGGGGTTGCATAGATTCGATTAAGCATTCGGCATAAATGTGCCTTTTTACAAGTATATATCTATAGAAGACGGTAAAGACAAAATAGCATATGTATAGTTGGACCGGTGCAAGGGGTGAAATACATGTATTTCGTTAGTGTGAATAGACCCAATTAAACCGAACTTTAATTATTTTTTTTCATTGAAGCAAAATATTTTGACCATATTCTCATGTATTAATACCGGTGTCAACAGAGAAAAATACGTTTAACATAATCATAAAGGCCATAATTTAATTCAGATAATGACTCATTACGATGACGCCAAAATAATTACTTGTTGTGATGACTGAATAATGATGATAATTCATTGTGATTACTACAAAATTTGTTGTTTTTTGTGGTTTTTTAATGTTTGTGTTTTTTAACCACTTGAACACGGACGCCGGTCTCTTCGTCTTAAATCTAGATGCCTCCAGATGAGCCAAAATACTGATTTTACAGTATTTATTAATATATGCTTGACTAACGCAATAAGGGCTATTGTTGCATATTTTGACCTCCTTTAAGTAATTTATGTTACTTGTAAATGTCGTTGGCAATGTGGAAATTTCTTTCTTTGTTCACTTCAAAATATGTAAAGACATTTTCAGTTTTCATTTTTAAAAATTAGAATGAATCTGGGGGCATGTTGCTTTAAACCTGGGACAAAAAAAACACGTCCGTTTTGTATCATGATTAAATGTAAGAAATTTTATATTTGTTTCATATTTATTGATATTTTCAAGTTAATATAGTTAACTGAAAATCCCGGTAAATTTTCTTTAACTTTTTTTTTAAACGAAGTCATATTATTTCATTGCCAATCTACCGAAATGAGCGGAAAATTTATGCACGGAATAGGTCGGCATGTACCGCTATTATGACGTTTAAACGCTTCATTTTGACTGATAGCAAGTTGCCTGTCCCGGTTACTTTTTGTCCCAGTTTTATTCATAGGTACTCTGGAACATGACCTCATATTGCTGCGCATAAATACGAATCCGTACCGGCTTTACATATTGTTTGTCCGAACTTTGAATATCTTTTCATTTTATGCGGGTAGTCTTTTATTATCTTATCTCAATTTAATATAATCTGCTAATTTAAAAATCAGTCAAATTCAGGTATATAGAAAAAAGAAAAGGAGTGACATCCGCCATTTACCGCAACGTTCGGCGTAAGTTATCCCTTTTGATATGCTTGATTTTTGTTTTAATACTTCTAGAAGTTAATACCAGATGAGTGCCTAAAATATTTATCTATGGATTCTTTTTTTTCCGTTAGGCAAAATCAGTTGGGCCATATTACAAAAGTGTCTGTTTTCTCCATGTTAACAAATCCAAACACGAATACGCCTGTTATAATGCCGCTTATACATGTCAACACGTGTAAACAATAAACCGTTAACGTTACATCCGGACGATACCTGATAGTGGGAACAAAATTCTGAAAAATATAGTAATCAATTGTAGCCAAAGGGGAAAAACTCATACCGAGAACGTTGCGGCGAATGGCGGATGTCACTCCTTGTCTTTTTAATAATACCGTAAAATTTGACCAGTTTTAAAAGAGACAGATTGGGTTCAATTGATAATATAATTTTTAGGCTATATTCTCGGATAGTACTAAAAGATATTTAAATGTAGCAGAAACGTTTTTAAAAACCGTTACACGATTATTAATATGCGCCGCAATCTGCAGTCCCGTTCTCGAGTTCCTATGGTTTTACTTACCTATCAGATTGTCTTATATAAGCTTATAAAAACTCGGAACAATAATACTGAAATGTCAATGTCTCTTCTATCGTATACTAACATACGCTCTGAACATGTGCTTCTTATCTAAATATTAGTTGCTAAAGTACATTTTAGCAATATATATATATGTGTGTATTACTTTAATAAAATAGTAAACAAAACGCCACAAAAGAATCTGTCGTAATATCGAGATTCGCTTTTTATTATCTTCTAAATGTTTGCACTTTACCGGCAAGTCTTTTTTATGTTAGTTTGTTCACGGGTATATTGATAAACCCCTTCTTTCTTTAACATTCTATAGCGTGAAAGAGGAGAAAAGACCAAACACTACCTTTGTATTGGAAATATTTCTAAAGCAATTATGGTACACAATAAACAACGGTCGAAAGAAAATTCTATTAACATATATTATTATATATTTTTTACATTGGTATTGAAATAAAATAAGTTTACGTGTACTTGGTGTTTATAATGAAAAACGTGATGATTTTTTTATATTTTTATTCATACATCAGACAGACGAAGAAAAGACGTTTTAATATTTTCAAATATGAAATTCATATTTATTGTCATATTTTTAATGGATTATTTTGAAACAATAAATGCTCAGTGTAAGTACAAAACTATTTTACTGTATTAGTAACATTAATCCTGAAAAAACGGTCTCGATTAAAAAAAAACTAAAACAAGATCTTCGTTTTCGCACCGTTACTCTACGATTTCTAGCGAAAGTGAGGCGACATTTAAAATATTAAAAAAAATAAAGGATATTCCAGTTTTTTTCTATAAATACAGGATTTATTTTCATCGAGTGGCATAAATTTATAATAACTTTCATATCACAAGATAAAAATAAATCCTGTATGTATAGTAAAAAACTTGTGTTTCTGTTTATTATATACATTTTGCTCTTTTAAGACATTACAGTTTAAAAGAATTCCACTTTAATTGCCGGTATTGGCTGAATTTAGAAGAAAGTATTCCGGCAAGACACCAATGAAAATACGGAAAATATGTTTTACTGCAGTGAAAAGTAAATCTTTACAGTGAAATACATAAAATTAAAATACGCATTCATTTCACCAATATTTCTCAATATTTGATTTATAAGTATGTAATAAAATGTATTATGAATTTATATCCGATAAACATATTCTTAAATTTATAAACGGTAAAGTTATGTTGTTTCAATTATGTTTTGTTCGATTCTCGGAAATACATGTAATAGAATGTCTCTAGATATGTTATTTATATTGAAATATATTGGTCTACAATGGACTCATTTTTTATAAGTAGAGTATTTGAAAAAAAACTACAAAAGTGTATTACATGGATAATCTTATAAAATATTGGTTAAAGGAAAAGAAAAGTGTTGATAAAACTGTAACTGTTAAACATTTTTTCTATGAAATATAATATTATTTTGTTCTAGAACTCTGCTATATAAGTATATTAGATATTGTATCTAATACTTTCCAACAATACTCATATACAATTATTTCATGATTTGATGGAATGTATGATACCAGAAACTATCAACAGGATTACTCATTGAATTATACAAATTTAACACAAATGAATAATGTACGTAAACAGAATAAAAATGTTCCGAAACGGAACATATTTGTGATATTTATTTAAATAGTGGAAATGGTTTCGTGCATGCGCTAACAATATACAAACATATTTCTTCCACACATGTAATTTCGAATTATTCTTTTTTAATTTTTCAAAAATTGCTTTTGTAAACTAAACTACAATCAGCAGATATGACGTTAGACACCTTAATGAGATTGGCTAAAAGAACCAAATGAATGAATCTACAATTGTTTAATGTTTAACCTATATCTGTTGTATGTAACTGACCTAATCATTATTTGAATTTTGAAAAAGAGTAATTCTAATATACCCGTATGCAAAAAAAAACACGTTTGTAACACGTTTGTATTTGTTAATAAGAACGAATTGCGCATGTTTTACATCATTTCTAGACGGCTTTAAAATTCATATTATAATTCTTCCGAGAATTGACTATCAACATAGTTTTACCGTCTATGCTTTTTCAAAAGATATTTGAAATTTTAACAATTGTTTAAACGCAAGCTTTCTCAGTCAATATTGACTTAACAATATTATGTTGTTACAACACGATCGATCTGTTTTACTAGCTCCTTCAATATAAATGAAGTCTATATTGTTTGATTATTCATAAACATATTATTATTATTATATTTTTATTGCTATTTTTGTATTGTTATCATAGTTATTTAAGCGGTAAGGTCTCGAGAGGGTCATTCTCTTATGTGTGTGGGAAGATAACAATTCAATCCGGCATCGGGGAGTCAATATTCTTTGAAAAATATTGACTGTTGGGTCACTGTGTTTAGTAACAACTCTTCCTCTACAAGCATTAGGCCTCAGTTGTATTATAGCCATAAGGTTATCTTAATGTCTAATTCTGATAACATGTATAGTATATTTTCATAATTTTCATTTGGCTCCGTGACATATTTATGCAAACAACCGGAACTATATGCATAATTATGTACGAAAACTACCCGATTTTCAAAGCTATGAACTTTTTCAAAAAGCATTTATCGTTTTCAGAATGGAAACTGTTAACGACGGGTGTCAAACATCGCTAGATGACAGACATCACAAAAGCACACTATTCGAAATACCTTATCGTTTATGGGTCCAATAGCTAAGTTACTGATTCGAAACCGAGTCTGCAATTCTCTTGTAATTTTGGTGTGATTAATGCTTCCGAGGGATCACTTTGTTTCCAGATTTTTTTACTCAGTCTTACTAAGTTAGTATACGGCCGTTTTGACCATTTACTTTTGCCAACATGCGAACAATTTTCTTTCATGCAGATATAAACAAGATTTTTGCAATTTATATATTTATCATTTTTAAGGCTAACTACAAAGGACTGGTCGGCACATGCATGTTTTCTTGTATCATTTGACAAAACATGATCATAATTGGAAGAAGAATCAAGTGAAACAAAGATACAGACACGTTAGCATTTATGTTACCGTTTTCTCGCCCTTTAGAATATAAGTATCGAATGCCATACCATATTGTCATATACTTAGTAGTACAGCCTTTACAGAAATTATTGCCGTGATAATATGGTTAATTTGCTGTATAATATTTAGACAATGAAAATGCAAACCATTTCCTCACCAAGTTATGATAGAAAGATTAACGTAAATATTACAAATAAACTTTCTTTAAAATGTGATTATATCAGATTCATTCAATGAACTACACCAAGGACTTTCTATATTAAAGCTGGCTTCGATCAACAGTATCCGGTAACATGTTTTATTTCGACATAATTGCCAAAATCGTTAATTTTTATTCATTTAAGGTGACAACGAATATTAAGGCAATTTTTCTAAGTTATATATTCATCTGAAGGTATGGACAAGCTTATTCAAACACAAACTAAATTTGAATATTTTATCCTGATCATTGTAACTATATGTATTAAAGTGACATTATGCTCATATTTTCATAGTCAAGTTGAGCTGAATTGACTTTATTTATTGACATCGAAAGATTGACTGTCAAAATGGTGTTTGACCAACAGTTGATATTGAAAAATGTTAAGGATAAAATTATAAATCTGCCTAAATTTAAACCTAATGGATCTTTACAGAAATTTCATTTGGATCTGTTTGTTATTTATTGTTTATGCGAACTTAATTATTAAATTGAAAGGATTTATGGCAAAATGAAAACTTATTTTGATCTTCAACCGTTCACTCACTATATACCCTTGGATGGGCATAATGTCACTTTAATACACATTTTAGTTAAAGCTTTTTCGTTGAGCTTTACTTTACAAAAGTCTCTGGCTTTTAAGTCGATTACTGATTTTCCCATAATTGTTTTGATAATTTCACACTAACATTATCAAAGTATAATTTTACACTTTCCAGTGAAACGACACTTTTTGCTAAACAATGACATGCATCAGCCGGACAGTCGAGAAAATAACACAGTGTTCTAAAAAAAATCAGTGTTTTCTATATTCCTTGCCGTTTAATTCCTGAATTCTTGAATTGAAACACATCTGTCAACAATTTTTTTTTTTGTAGTAATCATCAAATGTTTAGTTCCCGTTTCTTTTGAATAGTTGTTAAATTATCAAACGCACCGTATATCCGTAAGTCTTTATGTATTTTGAGAATGTGGTCTGAAATGGGAAAAACAGATTTTTATATCAAGGGTTATATTGAAAGATAAGGAGATTTATTCTCGTAATAAAGCACCCGTGTGATAACTTTCTCCATGAAATGAAAATTCATCTTACACAAAAATATGATGTATCGCTGTAATGACTAGCAAAAGAGTTCTTGTCATATTCTTATATGGAAAGGAGAGAACAATCTATAACTTACGTTATGTCAGAAATGGATATTCTCCCTTGTTTCATTTTATTCCTACATTATTATGTCATGTTTCGAGAAAAACTACAACAGCTGAATGTTTTTAAGGGCATTGCTATATTTTTTTTATTGACAAGTACATTAATGATCGCTTAGTGGATTTGTAATTTGTCACTTAAGTTCGAAACCTGAAATGAAAAATGGCAAGCACCTGTTTAAAATTGCACCAGCTCATATCCACTCGACTGTAAATTGTCTTTCATGATTTTATGTTTAATTATTAAAAATTGCCTGCAATAAACCTATTTTATGAAAAAAAAATATACGTGTATTTGATATTAAAATATTTACTCTATAAATAAAAAGGGTTGAGGGATGAAGTGTCTTACTGAAATTTCGTAGGTGAAGTATCTTGCTCCCTCGTTTTATCACCTGTCTAATTTGGCTAATTTGAGAAAACTGCTCGCGAAAGTATTTACATGCCTTTTGTAGAATAGTCTTTGAATAATGACTTTATATATCAAGCGTAGATGATTCAGACAAAACTATTTCTGTAAAGGAAGTAAGAAAAAACAATATGTCTTCTAGATCGATATAAAATTATTCACTTTAATAAAAAAAACAATAACCTCCACAGTATTCGTATTTTTTTGTTACTTTAAATTCCAATGTATTGCGATCAGATCACGACGTTAATTGTATGAAACCAGTGATCAAATGCAGCACTTTTCGTGCATTTACATATTATACGTCTTTCAAACTTTAATTGAAAATATAAATACATGTTTATATGAGTAACAATATCACGTCCTAAATAACAAATTTACTTGCCTCTTATTTTACATGATATTTTGAAATACGAAACGGTGTAACACGGGAAGAAATATTAAACTCATTGTTGGTAACCTCTATTCCGTATGTGAAAATGACTGGGATTCTAACATATAAGATTCTTGTTGTTTGAATATATCTCTCATTTAGTAAGTGATGAACATTTTAATACAACTGTATTTTAATATTGTCTGCTCATGCATCAGTATTGCTAATAACAAGTGTGTTATCTTGAACTTTTCCTGTTGTGGCAATGTTTATGAAAAAAATCAATACAATTACCGATTGAGATATTTTGATTATTAATGTCTCTTACTAAACTTTCAACCCACGTTTTTTAACATTACAGAAACGTTCTTATACAAAATAATATTTGCTTATTAGTTTTGAACATATGAAATTCAAACTTTAAGTAAAGAAATAAGGTTTATACGTGAAATAAAAGATCTTTGTCTAGCGACAATCCACATTTTCTGCTATATCATTCTAAAACCTTTTATTCTATTGAAATAGTATGCCGTCTTTTTAGATGAATTTAAACAAAGGAATTACGCACAATTTGTCTTCTGCCAAGACATCAGCTTCTGAAAAGGAAC
>NW_026851709.1:0-50369 GCF_026571515.1 Ruditapes philippinarum
TCAAGTCAAACATGATATTGAATCAAATTACAGGTGATAATTATAAAACGAATACGAAACGCAAAGAAATAGACTGAATTCAAGTCAAAATTGGCATGATTTACATGTTGATATTGTTCATGTTTATTTAATTGAATCGTGTTACAAAACAACACCGGCACTTATGTCTACATAATTCGTATATCGATTATATGATGATAATGAACAGTTTTGTTTTCAAATATTAAATCGTCACCCTGAAGAAAGATTCATTGATAACTCTAAAATAAATGTAAATATTTTTTTTAAATATGGATTGTAAGGTTTATATTGTATGCATTTGCATTATATAAAAAAGATAAAAACTATGAGGAAAGTAAGTTGAAAGCTGTTGGAAACAAGAATTGTTGATTTTTGCAAACATCATGTTAATAACGATCTTAATCAGGTGCAATGAATGTAGATTAAATAAAAAATATCTTTTATTAATTCCCAAAATGTTTTTAAAGTCTACTTACATAGAAACTGATGTATCCATAATTTAAGTATTTTTAAGAATTATATTTAGCCGACAAGGCCAACATTTCTGTTATTAAAGCATGGATTTAGTAATGGGCAGCATATTAATATGTTCCTCTGCTGTTATACGCCAACGACATGCTTTATTGGTAATAACACACAGTGCTATAACCAGTTGTTTATTTTTTAAAAAGACAATATTTCATCTAAATTGTTCACCAAGTTTCAATACGATTGTCAAATCGTTTTAAACCTACTTTGAATTTCTTCAGAGTAAACTTGTAGAAATCTACGCTATGTCATTTAAAATTTGTATATGTATGTACATGTATATGTATTTGCTTTTTATATTTTATGTTTTTTATGGTTAAGGTCGTTGACTTCAAACCACTTGCCCCTCATCTCTGTGGGTTCGAATTCCGGCAGGGACTTTGGATTCTTTCATGTGAGGAAGCTATCCAGCTAGCTTACGGAACGTCGGTGGTTCTACTCAGGTACCCTTTCGTGCCTGAAATAATGCACGGAAAGGCACCTGAGGTCTTCCTACACCAGTAAAGCTGGAACGTCGCGATATCACCTATACTGTGTCGATGTGACGTAAAACCCAAAACAAACAAACACAAATTTTATGTTTTTTATTGTTTTCATCATTACGTCAGATAAACGTTTTGAACACAAATTTTATGTTTTTTATTGTTTTTATCATAACGTCAGATAAACGTTTGAACATTTGAAACAAAGATCAACATTCAAGTATTCATATGAATTGTGACAAAGTTATTATCATCATCACTCTTCGTTTACTTTATGTTTGTTAGAACTAATCGTATAATCTAAATCAACATACATGGTTTAATTACTTTATTGTTGTTGACATTCATAACGATTGAACGTCGTTTGGTAGAATTAATTACTTCATTGATAAAGCGTCATTTAATACACGTTCAAATTACGATGCTTATTAATCACTTTGCAACTAACAAACTGTCAGCTCAGCAGTACATGCATTTTGGTTTTGATTAATGTAAACCATTTTCGTTATTACTTTTTATGTGTTATGAAAAAAAATGGTAGATGAAAATATAGTTTTATTTTAGTTGTATTTGTTTTCTTTATTTTGGGAGAGGCTTGTAAAATTTTACTTGTTTTGTAGGGTTATATATCCTTCTGCGCAATTTATTTGAAAAGTAATCGGATTAGATCATTGATAACGTTCATAGGGAAACTAAATTATTATATCCTAGCATATGTGATTATATTTCTTTTTTATGTATAAACCAGCTTTTTGCATGAGCACATACTTTGCAAATATAGTATGCTATAAAATGAACCCTATCTTTTTTCCCAATGATCAGACAAAAAAATTAATTAATTAGAAGTATCATATTTATCCATTTTCTTTTTACAGCATATTTTCATACTGTCCTGAACGCTTTAAAATTGTGGAAATATTAAATTGCATTTTTAACTTTTATATACTGTGTTTAAATTATCACCAATTTAAGTATTTTTAAAGGAAAATCTTATTCATCGAAGTTGTAATGTATTTGCTAAAGTGTATCACTAATTGACATTCATACCTGTTTACAGTGAGACCTTACGAATAAGATTTCAAGGTTTTTATTTCTTTATTCTACAAGGTTAAGTAAGATATCAAAATTTAAGATCTCTACTTTCTTTTGAAATTTCCTATCGATATCACATTACAGGTATAAAAAAACACCTCGTCATTTAATCATTTACAAGCATATTTCACATTCTTTCTACATAATTTAACACATTAAAAGTTATTTAAAGGATAGCTAGTGAATTCGATATCTCAGATTTTTCACTTGATTATACGTGTGTATAAAAACATATGCATAACATTTTACTTGGTGTGGTTTATTTTAAGAATTAGATATAATTCAAACAAATCTGTCAAATAAAGTCATATTAAATAACATTATCAATATTTTGTCCATGTTATTGTAATAGATTTGAAAATCTTTAAAAAAAACAAAATTTGAATCTGAAATAACATTACAAATATTTTGTCCATGTTACTGCAATGGACATGAATATGTTTCAGAAATATTAAGAATCTGAAATAACATTTAACTTATCATAATTTGTGTCTTTATTATTGCAATATATTTGAATAACTTTCCGAAAATGTTAAGAATATGAAATAAGACTATCGATAGAAATGCATACCTTTTTAAAATTTTAGGAATCTAAAATTATACATTATCTATATATTTTGTCCATGTTATTGCAATGGATATGAATATTTTTTTGGAAAATTTAAGAATCTTACATAACAATATCTATATTTTTGTTAATGTTATTGCAATACATATCCTTTTTTTAAGTTTTAAAAATGTACATGATCAATGTTTTTGTCTATATTATTGCAATAGATATGAAAATATTTTTAGAAAATTTTAAAAGTTTGTAATAACATTATAAATATTTTTCCATATTACAGCAATGGAAATGAATATGCTTTAGAAAATGTAAAAAATCTGAAATAACAGTTAACTTATCATTATTTTGTCTATATTATTGCAATATATATGAATATCTTTTCGAAAATTTTAAGAACTTGAAATAAGACTATCATGTATATTTTGTCCATATTATTGTAATTGATGTTAATATCTTTTGAAAAATGTAAGAATATGAAATAACGCTATCAATATTTTGTCCATATTATTGCAATGGATGTGAATATCTTTTAGAAAAATATGAGAATCGAAAATAAAATAATATTTTGCCCATCTAATTGCAATACATATAAAAATCTTTTAGAAAATTTTCAGAATCTGGAATAACATTATATCTATATATATTGTCCATATTATTGCAATGGATATGAGTATCTTTTAGAATTTTTTTAGAATCTCTAATTATAATATTATCAATATTTTTGTTCATGTAATTGCAATATAAATATAAAAATATTTTAGACAATTTCAAGAATCTATATGATCAATGTTTGTATCTATGTTAGTGTAATAGATAGAATATATTTTAGAAAAAAATAAGTATCTGAAATAATATTATCAATATTGTGTCCATGTAATTGCAATAGATATGATTATCTTTTTTAAATGTTAAGATAAGATGTTCAGTAACAATTTTGATGTTATTATACATTGTTGAGTACAACAATGGATTCTATAGCACGAGTACACAGCTTTCAAAACAATATTGGATGAGATACTAACAGAGTACAATACAGGTTTTGCAGCTGTGTACGAGTCCAATAGAATCAGTATTGTTATCAACAAACATAATGGCTTCTTTAATTTACATCACCAGTTTTAAGATATTTGACAGATCTTTGTTACTTTCAGTACAATAAAGACGCTGTTTCATTTCAGTAAAGCTTTTAAACTGTATATTCTTGTAAAGTGTAAATAGTTTGATGATTTTTGTGTAGAAGGATTTCATTTAATACAATAGAATTCCATTCTGCCTGATATAAATGTATGTACAGTTTTGTACATACTATACATATCGTTAATGAGGGTGAAGATTTAAGCTCGCGTGAATAATACAGTGTTTTACATGTAAAAAGCACCAAGCGGGAAAATGAAAATGTATTTTATTATTGTCGTTGATTTTTTAATGTAACATAGACTTTATCATATAATTTGTGCATGTCCTGATCATTGATATAGAGGATATTGAATAAGTGTAAGTTCAATACTGAATTTATTGTTCAATATTTAATTTATTGAACGAGTTGAATAAAGTTATATTAAAGTTATATTATGCGAGCCTCTTCAAATATTACTGAATTTATTCGAGTTCAATAAATATTGTATTGATATTAAGATATATGTCACTTCAGGTGAAAATTATTTGCAGCTTATGTTAATTGTACTGTTCATTGTCTAAGTTTGTTAAATATAATGAAGTTAATGAAATAATTTTGCAATCATTATTCCGAATAAGTATGAATGTTAACTTTATTATATCAAATAAATGTAATATATAAAAGTATGTGTTCACTTATCTTTGTTCTATGGTCCGTGAATTAAAAAGAATGCATTTTAATGTGTTCGAAATATTGTCCTCACAACGACGGTGTGTATTTTGGTTTCTGTGAGTCCACGAGGGCTAACATGTAAACCTATTTGGCTAAAACACTTTGTATTTGAGCTCTTTTGAGAAAGGATCTTGTAGCTTATAAAAGCCTGAGTCCGCATCTTGAAATTTGCTATGAAAACATTGTTCATGACACCAGAAGGTTTCGAAATGATGGCAGACACCTTAGCCACTAGTCGATTGCTCCAAGTGTCTTATTGTTGCAGTACACGCTTGTCCAAATTTACTCTGCTGATTCACTGAAAAATGGTATCACTTTAGTAATATTAAACCTACCATGTCACCTATCTTACTTGTCTTGAATTAAGCCTCATTATATTGTTTATATTGGATCGCTCCTTTCTATTTTTACAACTTCAAAAGTAAAAGCAGCTAATATATCATACGCATAAAATTGACTTCGGTGATAGATTTTCATCTAGGGACGTTACAAAATTTGTAAAACGCGAAAACGTTTATTTCCTACAGAATGATGTCGTTGGAAGTTAGGTACTATCTGCTCAAAAATTAAAGAAAACATTCTACTGCATTCATCTTTAAAAAATTAATTGAATATGAATGGTGCGTTTTTAAAGTTGTTTGTTAATAGACAACTAATTTTAGTCCGATTGTGTAAGTTTACAGACATACACTTAAATCCACTCATTGAACCAACCAAAGCAATGAGTGAAAAGTATCTTGATTAAGGGCACACCGACTTGTTCCTGACAGAGTTTGGACCCACTCAGCTAGCGATACTACGAAAACTTAATTAGTCCGAATCGTTTGCCACTCGACCATGTCGCCACTTAAATGCGGCCTTCAGCTTTTATTTTTATGTTTGAAAAATAATTCAGTGTTCTATCAAAATAACTATTTCAGTAAATATTTACTGGGAAAGTGCATCATTTTTAAACCTTCTTTAAAACAGCGCCCGAGATCTATTTATAAAGCGTCAGTGACGTTCATTCCTAAAAAAAGATGACCGGGAAACATATCGTCCGCCTCTTTTTAAAGCTGCACGCCTCCAGATGAGCAAAAATATTTCAAGAAAATTAATATTAAGAAAAATGTACTAACATTTTATGAAAGGTAAAAACATCCAAGATCCAAGTTAAATTTTACATGTTATGTGCGGTTTAAGACTGATTTTGCAGTATTAGATCACCATATTTCTACTGCGTTACTAACGTAGTAAGGACTTATTTTGCAAATTGTGACCACTTTATGGTCATTTTCTTGGATTTTAAGTGCCGAATAAAATATGTAAATTACTTTATTTGTTCACCTGACAATATTTTACTTTCAAATGCATATCTAAAATTTTTATGAAAATTGGAATGAATCTGGAGGCGTGCTGCTTTAAATATCGGGAGCGAACCGGTAAGTTTGTGATATCGTGTTCAAGTATTTAATCGTCGGCAAATTTCATGTTCCACCTAAATTCTTTTGATTTTGGTAATTATATGAAACGATTTATCTAAGAATAACATATTTAATCTTTAGAGAAAAAAAAACCTGAAATTACTCAGTTCCAGTCAAATGTTTTAGTAAAACACTTGTAACGAGACGCCATGGTATGATGCAACCTCATATGTATATTGACGTCATGTGAACGATCGATAATACATAAGTTCTTAACCGTAATTTGTTTTCTTTTTCTTTTTTGGCGTTGAATATCAAATTTAAAAAAATGCCTGCGACCATTCCTGATAGCTTAGTGTTGGGGGTTATGATTTTTATTTTTTTAAACAATAGAATTTGCTTGGTTTAAAAGTGTTAACTCTATTGGGTTGAGGGAATATTTCTCAAGTGTCGGCGATCTTTATTGCGTGTGTACTTTAAAAAAAATTTATTAAAACGGTTTATGAAAACCTTAAAACGACGGGTTAATAAGATATAAATGTCGAAAATCGGTTACTACGCAGTTTATTTTGGGATTCCTATTTTTGATCACGCGGGATACATCCTACAAACTTTTGGAGGTTTTTTTCTTTCTTTTCAAACCTGTTTAGTAAAGCATAAAACTTTTGCACCTGCTTTAATTGTGTATATTTGAAATACAAACGATCTTGTTATAGATCGAGGGTTGTCTGATTGTATGAAATTGTAGCTTTGTGAAATTGGCGACTTAGTATGAAAGTGGTATAGTGGTTAAGCGGAAGTTTAAGACAAACAGACAGAGACTTGTTCTATATAAAAATTTAAATCATAACATAAAAAGGTTTCGTTAACATGTTGTTTAGATATTTAAGTGATAAAGAAGCTTTAAACACGTAAATAAAAGATACAAATATGTTCGTCATAAACGAATACTACCAATAAACTTCGTTTGGTACATATTTAAGTTTCAATCCGGTTTTAGAGGAAGCGCTTTGTGCAAAAAGGCACATTATTCCTAGGAAACGATTTTTTTCATTGTTTTTTTCTTTTGAAAGGGCAAATATGTTAATTACCTTTAATATTTATTATAGAGTATGTAAGTTGTTAATCACCTGTAGAAATGAGTGTTGAATGTGAAATTATTTGTCATAAAAGTAGGAAAATGTAAACAAAAATGTCTTGACTTCTATACAAAATACTTAATCACTACAATTGTACCGATGACACAGATGCATATGAAGCAAAAGCTTGCTCAGGTAATCGGCCAATTAGTTACTTTCTCGAAACTATTACAAGCCAGCAGAAATATAAAGTTTTTAAGAACTAGAATTTAAGCATTTCTGTGGCATAATGGCCCCTAAGAGTATACCATTCCTGATAACTGCATTCTAAATGCTAATCAGTAAGTGATTAGTGCTCATGCGTAAAGTCGTGCTCGGTGAGTAATGTTTAGGGAGTGAGAGTTTCTCTCCTTAGTGAGTAACGTTAAGGGGGTGTGAAGTGATATGCTTAGTGAGTAACGTTTTGGGAGTGTGAAGTGATATGCTTAGTGAGTAACGTTTTGGGAGTGTGAAGTGATATGCTTAGTGAGTAACGTTTTGGGAGTGTGAAGTGATATGCTTAGTGAGTAACGTTTTGGGAGTGTGAAGTGATATGCTTAGTGAGTAACGTCAAGGGATAGGGAAGTGATATGCATTGTGAGTAACGTTTTTGGAATGGGAAGTGATATGCTTAGTAAGTAACGTTTTGGGAATGGGAAGTGATATGCTTAGTGAGTAATGTTAAGGGAGTGGGAAGTGATATGCTTATTAAGTAACGTTAAGTCAATTGCTTGATATGTGACCAGTGAAATATAGTAATGGAGTGAGTGAGAAATGCTAACGAGGAATATACAATGAATTTTTACCGTGCAACCACATGCGGGCATCAAGCAGATTACGACGGAAGTGTTTGTCCGACCACATACGCGCATCACATTTGTCCTCATTTTACCTCATTTATATATAAGGTGTGTTAAAGGGACTCCACTGAGGTTTAAAAGCCTAACAACATAACATTTGAATTTCTTACATAAATGAGGTGGGGCACTTTAAACAGAAATATATGCAAAGATAGTTAAGAAATATACTTTAAAACAAATTGAAAATCGTATTTGTATGCCCTTTTTAGCCCGATTTGAGTGAAAAGCGTTTAAACGCTTCTCAATTTGGGTCATTTTTTTACAATTTGAATACTTATTCTGGAAAAATAAAGTGCGCGATTGATCTGAAATTTTGCATAAAGATTAGTGGTCTTAACCTACATCAAATGGTACATTAATCTGGAAAAAATATTTTCAGTCTGTCATTCCATACATAGGTGAATAGCCTTATAAGGGAGACAAATTGATTTCATATCACACATGCATTTCAACAATGTCATGTATGATTTCGTTAATAACAATTCAAGGTTATAATATTGCATACTGAAACACTTCAGTAGTGTCTAAAACTATATACATGTACGTAAATCGGTATCTAAGCAAGTAGTAAGATGAAATTTCATTTTTTATTCGTGGCGGAAATATTTTATATAACTGACAAAATTATCTACATGTATGGTGTAGAAGTTTCATTAACTTTGGAATCAACAATACACATAAAAGAGAGCAATTGTACATAAAATATTGAAAGAAAAAGATTGATACAATACAACTAGAAGACTAAATTATTTCTCAAATTTGTTGTAAGTATATTTTGCATGATTTCTCATGCATTGTTTTACTTTTGGATGACAATAAATTTGGACGAATTGTATGAATCCTGACTTAAATATTATGATTATGTATAACTGTATCGTGAGCAACATTTATAATATCAAAGCACAGAAGGCGCCGAATTTGTTTGGGTATCAGAATGTCAGAAAGGTGAAGGTTGTGAGATTATAAAACAATTAGTTTTTGTATAGTGCCACCAATGCTTTCCAGCGTTTTGATTGTAGAAGATTGGCTATAAGACTAATTGCAACACTGATATTCAAGCCAATGTTTATTTTACTTAAACAACTTGAAAAAAATGAGTTGCCTTATGTGGGATTTGAACTCCAGACCTCTCACTTCCTAAGCGAGCGCGCAAACCGCTCGGCCACGGTGAATAAATTTGTTAACGGCCTGAAGAAAACCATATTATTCTGAATTAGGGTTTGTAATGACGCTAACTGTTGTTTTAACACTTGTGTAAATAATCATGGCGCTTACTATAAGCATGTATATCTATAAAGAATAAACAATATTAGAAATCTTCGACCATTTGAGAATTATTTTGCTTGAAAATTAAAGCGCCTGTCATGTGACCATATTTACGTAGTGATCTCCCCTGAATTTTTCGGCCTTAGTGTTACATATAAAGGGAAGTAACCGTTTCAAAAAAGCAGACTACTTTCGGCATTTGCAATTAACAGCATTAGAGTCTGAAATTTCGCTACCATTATTTGTTTGGTCTGACGACTCAAACAAATAATAAAAATGATATTTTGATTCTATTGTATTTTGATTGCACAGTTTACACATTCTAATATCTCATTCTATATATTATATAACTATATATCTTCCCAATTTTATCTTTAAAAATGTGTACATAATCGTTAACTCGCGATAAGTTAATCCTTATATTACATCTGAAAATGACCCGGAAGTTAACTTTAAAACTTGAATGCTCTGGCGTTATTTTTTATCTTTTATTATAAATATATATAAAGAAGAAAAACATTTTCTTGTAAACGTGAAATTTTAGAACAAAAGTCGTCTGACCTAAGTTATAGGTACTCCTCTGAGTTCGAAAATCCTAATTAACATATAATATACAATTCTTTACATCAACCTCGGCACATTAATCAGAAAAAAGTGTGCAAAAGATAATAAAAATAATCGTAAGATAAAAAAACTTTAACATGCATAATAGATATCAATATCATCACGTACAACTGTTCACCGGTAGAAGCCAGAGTGACGCGTCACTTTGGCCAATGTCAAGGATTACACATAGAGGTAAAGGATAAGATAAATATGGCATTTTATTATTTCTAAATAATGGATTTATATTTCAGACGTCAAAAATAGAGGCACAATGTTGTCAGCATAATCCAGGTTACTATTTACAAGGTCACCAGAAAAGACTAAATGTAATAAGATATCAAAGGGAAACACTTAGTGAATCTTCTACATACATAGAGAAGATTGTTATAAAGCTTATAAAAATGTTTAAAAATGGGCTTTTGTCGTTTCTTTTAAATACATGTAGATGAACCCAGGGAATGTCCGTTTTCCCTGCATAAAATTATATAAAATCAATTTATCTACCTTTAATAAAAAAATATTCGATCTTAGACCATTAAGCCCAGAAATTGCTATTTCTATTTCTTTTTAGGCTTCTTTTTTATTTTAGTACACTTCAAGCTTAAAGCTCCTAAAATTGCCATATTTCTGAATCATGGTATCTTTTTTTTTCTTCTTCTTCTTCTTTTTTAGGGGAATGGGAAGGTTGTTTCTTGCATTTTGCATAGTTATATGTACAGTGCACATGTTCATTGACGGTAAATAGAATTCAATGAAAATGGTAAACTAATGAAATTTAGAACATCCACAGACATGTTCATAAGGCGGTTATAATAGAACATTTCATGTAACACGTTCGTGCCATTCTAGAATATGTACGTCATAAACTTAACGAGGAAACAATTGGTAATGAATAAAAACAATAATAATAGAGACAGTTTTATTTACAGAGGATAACACATTAAGACATATACAGATTTTGCAACACCTTATTAACAATGCAGCCTTCTAAATAAAACCATATCAAACGAAGAAAATATAACACGTAAAACAATGTTAACATAAAATATATCTTATAGAATTCATTTTAACATTAACTATCATTAAATATCATAATTATTACTTTCTTCAACGCATTATTATTTCAAATCCTCAACAGTCATCTACAGACATGTAGCCGTTATTACAAACTCAAAAAGTCAACATTTTATTTGCAATGCGGCAGGTATCTGCCTTTGTCTATACAAACATAAATATACATATGGCAAACACACAGCAATATATTAAACAAAGGAAACGCTCCATTGAATAAATATTATCTATAACAAAGCATCTATTAAGTTTGAATCCTTATGGATGGATCGAAAATTTAATACCAAATCAAAGCAAAAGTTTTCTATAATTATTTCTTTCTTCTTTAAAATGCATCCCTTAATAATTGCTTTAATGATATATTTTTCTTTTATTATTTGTCATAACTCTTTAAGATTAATTTAGACTTGGAGAAGGGTATGGCACTTTGTATTTTATTCTTAAATCTCAATATAGTAGACAAAATAAATAAAGTTGTACTCCGTTTCAAAAGCTTGCTGAGAACAAAACGTAAATACTCTCGCAGCATTTCTTTCTACAAAAATATATCTTCCTGTTTCAGTTTCTAATGTATTAGAACTTAACCTAAAAATTGAAATTTGTTTCCTTTATTTACTTAAATATTGGCCACAATATTAAGATACTCTTCAATACAAAAATCATCTTTATACATTTTATAGTAAATAAGTTTTGGCATTAACTCTATCGATTCGTGCCATTTCTGCCCAAATTGGTCTTTCAACCACTTTTTAATATACAATATAGTTGAAATCATGCCCAAATTCTCTAAACAATTTGAAAACCTTAAATTCTTAATAATTTTGTGAATATTTTACTAAAACAATTTATACTAAGAATAAAAACCTAAAAACATAACGGTCATATTTGATGTATATAATATACATGAATCATATTATAGTTTTAATCAATATTTCTTGGGTTTATTTTGAATAGTGGTGGAACTAAATAAAAAAGAATTTTGAAATAAAATCATATATAAGTGATTACACCTTATCCAAAAAATAATAATATAACAACTACCTAGCAAGAAAAAAAATCAAATTGACGGAACTAATATACCAAAACTACAATGACGATGTCGTATTGAACGATCATTAATGATTGAGAATATTAATATCCCTGACTGAACGTAATAATTTAGATAATCCACCAGTTGTTTTTTAGTTAAACTGGTCCAAATGTGAAAAGAATCTCATCAGTTTTAAATCAAAAGCGTTACCAGAGATAGCAGAGTATAAACAATTTGTAAAACTTTAAAACACCTATACAATCTAGATTTTTGGCTATATCATTTCGAATCAGATAAATATGGACTTTTGTTTGATCAGAATTTCCCACTTTCAGTAAAATATAATTAGTCGCCGGTAGAAACCGGCGACTATATTTGTAATAGTTTAATATTATACCTATGGTAGGAGAAGGCATTAATTTCTGTAAATAAAAGCATAACAATTCCTGAACAATTAAAGACTACAATTGTTTTCAGTAATCTCAAAAATTCAAACATACAATAATGTTGCTAAATGAAAATGAAATATTCGAATACTGTCATCGTAAAAAGCAACATTACAATATTTATAAAATGAATTAATGACGTATCCCTATGGACCAGTCATTGAATTTAGGGATGCTTTTACTTTTTTTAAAGTGTAAAGCGTTGCTATTTTATGATAAATAAATCATGCATGATATTTGAAATGACACTTTTAAATTATCTGGTTGTTTGTATCTTATGAGACCTATTCTATTTTTTACCTTATTTATTATAAACAGTTTCTCCCAGAATCACGTGACTACACGTTGTATGTTATTGTTATGAAATCTATTATTAGTAACAAATGACTGATAAGATAGACATACAGGTAACATGTGAATGGTTGGCAGCTGATAAAGTGCAAATCAAAGTAATTTTGTATGAAAAATTTCGGTATGACAGTAGAGGTCGGAATCGTATTGGATACAAAGAGAAAACTAATAAACCATCTTTGTGTTGATAGTTTATCCCACTGAAAGGCAATTAAACATTAACTTTATCGTATGTAACGACAGGAATATTGATTTCAGCTAAATAATATATTTTTTCGATAGTGCATAAGAATAATTTGTTTATGCAGACACCACTTTTACAGTAGAATTGCATTGTTTTATGCAATAATTAATCATATATATTTTCATAGTCAATTTGCAAATATTCGATGATCGGTAATAATTTGTTGGTAATTATCGGATGCTGAAGAAAACCATACGTACAACGGTATATGTATAAAGTAGAATTACAAATAGAATTATAATCATATCACTTGCTTTACAAGCCTCGATGACAAGGTGTTAGATTTTAAGTTAGTTTCAAATTGAAGACTGTAGGTTCGATAAAGTGATTTTTTATGTTTTCTTTTATAATACTTTTTGTATTTTGCAAAACTTGACCGTTTATCAAAATTATGAAATAAAAAAGTGCTAGAAATGAAACACACGATTTATCAACTTATGTTTCATAAAGTTAAAAGATATAATAAAAATCAATTTATGAAAACTACACACAGGATTTGTCCGAGATTCGAACTTGCGCCTACTACATGTAGGTTCCAACTTCGTCATACTTACCACTAGGCCATCGAGCAGTATTAATTTTTATTATTATACATGTAATTATACTTACAATAAAATCGTTAACATTAATCATAATAAGTTATGTAAGCAAACGAAACAGCTCCCGAAAATTATTGAGTCTCGGGTAAATATTGCCAAACAATACTTGCTTATTTAATAATGATAACAGTTTCTTGACAACATTGCTAAGCAAGTTTGATTCAAATATGATGTTTTATTATAACATGAGATGAATTTTTTGCATAAAACTCTCATCAAGGAAGATATAATTGTGGCAAGTAAATGAAAACGTGTTTATGAATAAACATTACTCAACTTATTGTTCCTCTTTTCTTTATACTCGAACCATTAAACTGATATTTTCTTTTATTTATGATAATGCAATCATATTTCTATCCGGCGACTTGATGCTTTAGCATCAAAATCTCTACTTGTTTTTTATGAACTTTGTTGTTGGTGGTGGTGGTGCTATTTCTGCTGCTACTGCTTCTGCTTCTTTAAGAACAACCATAATTTTCATATCATGACAAATATCTTCAGAGCAAATGTTTCTACACAAATTGTTTTCGGTTGCCTGGGCAGGGATTTGAACCATCAAACAACGAACACTTTAAGCGAACTCCAAGAACTCTTGATATACTAGTAGATATTAGAAAAAAAATGCAGAAGCAAACCAAATGATTCTAGCTTTAGAACTTCTATAAGAAAGGGTTTGTTTATTGTCTTTGATTTAATATCAAAAATAACAAAAAAGAAAACATTAAACATAATACAAAAATCTATATTATCCGTCAGCATGATGCAAATCCATACATGGTGCAGAATTTATTTGCGTTGAAATTCTTTAAATTTTTTCACAATTTTTCATGAGTCAGCTCTATGAGAATTCCTATAACATATTTTACTCTGACTGACTTCACAGAACTTTTGTCCAGTATATATACACACAAGTAAGCCAGTCAGATTTAATCATAAAAGGAAGATATTAACATATTTTATAAAAAAAGGAAATTAAACAACACATCTCTGACTGATCAGTGATGGCAGATCTGGTAAGAATTCAGGGCCTTATATCCACTTTTTATAAAACAAAAACAAACTGTCACCAATATCGAAAGTAGTTTTTAGCTGAATTCGATTGAAACTGTTCACTTGAAGGAGAAAGATTTCCACTCCGATTGTCATATCGGTAGTATGGATCTGACGTCGACTGCCTCTGTCCGCTCGTGGACAATCCTGATAAATGAAAATTCAAGTTTTAAATTTGAATAACAAAAAAAACTATTCTGTGAAAGTTAAGATGGAGTATGACTTCACAGAATGTAGTTTTAGTTGGACAATGAAATGTAAAATATGATAAAAATAGTTGAAATAAAAATATTCAAGTACACAATTAAATGAACAAGCACTTATCATAGTATTGCAAGCAATACATAGAGGATATTTGTTTGTGTGTAAAATGAAATATTGTGTCATCGAGTGTGCCACTCGTCAGAATACTGTTTTTAAAGTTCATGAGATGAAACACAATTACATCCTAAACAACAAACAAACAAGTTTTCTTTATTAATGCTCAAATACAAGTTTAAATGAATGAAATTCCTTCAATATTAACTTGCATTGTTTTCCCAACTGGTATCCTAAATTTCAGATGAATTTCTTATAATATAGATCTAAATACCGGAAGTCTTATGCAGAAAAATAAGTTTAAATCAACATTAAATGCCGTGGATATTATTTCAAACAATATGAATAATCCATTGTTTTAAACATTAACACAAACATTTTTGGAAGATGAAAAAGTAACCCCATGCCGAATTTAATTCTGATTTGTACACTAATATAGTAGAGGGAGATATAAGTCTCTATCACGACAGCCATTTTAAAAGATGTTTATTTCAAGCGAGGAAATATTAAAATGTGTTTGACTCGAAGGGATTCTATTTGGATTGGATAATTTAACATCTATCATAAGAAAGAATACTCATTCGCGGACTGTTACAAACAATACATAAAGTGTATACATTCAAAAAGCAACTAGGAATTTGGAAAACGTGGAATCTTTTTTAAGGCTATCCTTCGGGAAGATGACTGTCATTGCTTTTACACAGTTTTTACAGTTATTGCACATAGAATACTTAATTTTGCACAGATGTCATCAAACGCAGTTTTGCATGATGGAGGAAGAGTTATAATCAGACTATTGAACGAAATCAAACCGAAGAGACGAATCAGTACAGATAAATTTGCGGTAAGTTCAATTAATTAAAGTAAATTTTATCTTTTTTTCATTAAGTTTGAAATTGAAGTTATTTATCAATTTCAGCTTTGCTTTGCTTTAAAAAGCTCTAGATATGTCGGAATTAAAAGCATTAATAAAAGTGATGTATCACATCGGGAAAATCTTTAAAAGTAGTGTCTACATTAAAAATGTAAAATGATATAGATGATATTTGTTTGTTTGTGTTTAAGATGAAATTTATTTCATCGAATGGGTTTTAAAAATGGTATTATCACCAGTGGCGTAGCCACGAGTGAGAATACTGTTTTTAAAGTTCACGAGATGAATTACAATTACATCTTATACATAAACAAACAAATTTTCTTTTTATTTTATGCTTAAAAATAAGTTAAAACGAAATTTCCTTAATATTAACTTAAATATTAAAATCTGTTTTCCCCACTGGTAGCGTCTATAAGTCGAACTTCTCATAAAATGCAATAGGCTGAAAAATAAGTTCGACAATCAACGTTTAATGGCGGTGATACTATTCCTTTTATTCAAAAAATATGAATGATCGCTTGTTTTAATAATAAAAACAAACAATTCTAGAAGAAGAAAAAGTCACACCATCCGACCTTTTTCCGTTACTTACTGCGGATTTATATAAGACCTAGCTTTGTGAAATGTAAGCGTCCGCCATTTTTAAAAGTTGTGTATTTCACGGGAGGGAAATAATTGTGTTTGATTCAGAGGGATATCATTTGGATTTATTCAGCCATATATCTTTTTCGAAGAATGAAAAATTATTTGAGAAATAAGTTTTCACACATGTGTTAACATTCAAAAGGCGGCTAGGAAATTGGAAAACATGGAAAACTTTTGAAATTCAAGTTATTTATCAAGTTTAACAACAGCCCTGACAATGTCAGAATTGTCAACAAAAATAAAATTGAGGTACCACATGGGAAAACTTAAAAAAGTAGTTTCGTCATTGAAAAGTGTGAAATTATATTTTTGGTAATTTTCACTGTGAAATTATCAAATATCATTTTCACGGATAAATCAGTAATCCACTGGTAAGCATGAAATAAATCTAAATAATTTTCACCATGAAATTTTCAAATGATATACACGGATAAATCAGTTATCCATTCAGAAGCATAAAATAAATTAGATCCCTACCATTAAGAACCACAGAAACATTCTGAAGGCCATTGGCCATTCATTTATGACATTGAATGAACGAATGAGAATGAATGAATGAATGAATGAATGAATGATTGAATGAATGAATGAATGACATTGAAGATCTTAGACTTTTTCAGTTCTCCGTTTGTCTGTATCATAGTAATGTGTTTAGATTCTCTGCCTAGTACGGAAATTATGTTACTACAACAGATTATCCAAAAGATCAAATTTTCTCAGGATGAACATGTATGCTGGTTTCCAAGCATTTTCGGGCCGTAGCAATTTCAGGCCCTTTTTCATTTTCTTCCTGCACGGTCCATTTTTAACAGTAGAGCGTCTGTGTTACTTAATTCTAAGAGAGAAACGTTTGATTTTTATGCAACACAACAAACAATTTTAAAACAGCAGTTTACTAATTTTTAAGATTTTTCGGCTGTTTAAAGCTACCTTAGGGAACCTGTTGCATAAAAGATTATAGTTTAATAGCCAAGTGCAAAGTGAATGTCGAATTCACTGTAAAATGTTACTCTTGTCACTTAACTTGCAGACGATACAAAAAAATGTCAATAAACAGTATTTGCATATTTAAAGATATAAATTTCAAATAATCTAGCGGAACATTCCTTAACAGATATCTTTTACTCCTTATGCATCTTCTTTCACTCCCTATGCTTCTGAATTGATATGTTTGTTGCCTAAATCTTTTCACTGGTCAGCGACTGTTTCTGACAACGTCGAAGACTTCTAGTATTTTTTGGTGCCATTGTATTTATAACTATTTTTGGTTCTATAATAACCCTCAGAAATAGATAAATACGGAATCCCTAAAGACAGCCCAACACGGCAAAATTGAAAATGTTGCAGGCTCGGTTTGATTGAGCCTGTTCATGGACGGTACTGGAAAGTGCAAGTTACCGTCAGTCAATGTTTGGTCTGCGACTGATTCTGGGACGCTTGTAAACTTTAAGAAATTTGTGCCAATGGAAATAATGGATTTTTTTTTACTTCGTAGAGACTTTCCAGTGTCCGGGCTTTTTTGTCGTCGACCAAAACTTTAATTAACATATATCAATATTTAATTAAATAATCAATTAATTTCATCATACATTTGTATACTTGTCATAGGACAAGGATTAATTAATTGTATTTTTTTCAATCGCGTAGTATTCTAATAAACTATGAAATTTTCTCAATAAGTGTATTGTTTGTTACTTGTCCCTTGTCCCTACCTAAGATCCTGTTATGTCCTTTAGTTTTTTTATTATGACTTGATTAATAACCTGTCATTCGATGCTAGACATTCTATGTGCGATGCCTCATTGCACTAAGTCGAACACGATAACGTTTACAATATTCGGTCAGACCATAATGATTATATACTGGGTTGTTCAAGTAATTCAATTATTACATTTAGCATTTTAATTGCTATACAGAAGATTAATAGTGTGTATACACATGTTATCGCAGTAGCGTAGTGGTTTGCAAGTACAGGTTATGAACAGCCCAGTTATGAATATGTTTTGCAAGTTTAAGTCTGCAACTTTGCACTTTTTATTGTGCTTTTGAATATATTTTTTATAGTTTGTCACGAAAGTTTTGGTTTTCTCTTTTGATCAGTTGTATAAATATATACATTTATTTTCTTCCATTGCTATTTATTCGGTCATTCAACACCCTAATTTATCGGCGAATGTGACTCTAATTCAGTCTGTTGAATGCGATCTGTGTTAAACGTAATGTTCTTATGAAGAAATGAAATCCTTTTATTTGAAATAAATTTCTTTAAAAAATAGAAAAAATGCTTATTCAAAGATATGAACCAGTGTCTCTGCGTTCTTACAACTATGCTATATTGAACGGATGAAAAGTGAGTAATTGTTTAGATGTTAAAAAATTTAGACGATGCTAAATCGCATGCTTTAATGTAAGAATTATCGACATCCCTAATCGTCAATATTGCTGTAAACAGAAAATATTTACAGTGATTAAGAGTTAAAGTCTAATAGAATGTGATATTTGCATAATTAAATAAGTATAATAAATAAGTGTAAGATAAAAAGAGACAACTGAAATGTGTTTGTTTACTCACTAATTCGTGGCAAATAATCAATTCCACTTGTACTGAAGACTGTGTCATTCTCCGCCCCTGAATATTTAAAACTAAAACCATTATTTTGTATAACTTATACTATAAGTATACTTAGTGTGACATGGTTACGTGTCTAACATGTGAACAAGTTTGGACAGAATATGATAACGTTTAAAATAAGTAAGTTTTTACCTACACTTCAATTTCCTGAAGATACCAAGTGACCTACAAGAATCCCATGTCATTTCTTTCTGATGTCAATCAGTCGCGGAAAATATTCTCCTAATAAGTAATAGTTGCCGTACGAGGAATAGGTCTGCATATTGTTTACAGACCCGGGTGGCGATCTGAAGACCGAAAGTGGGTTTTTTATAAGGCAACCTGGGTCTGTAGATACTATGCAGGCCTATTCCGAGTGCGGTAACTATCTTACCTACATGCTCTTTTGATATTCAAACATCATTTTTTAACTCATTATTTATTAATATTTTTCACAAGAAACCTTATATTTATGTTCTGTATTATGTATAAGAATATATTCAAATATACAAACCGCTACGCTCTTGTAATTCATTAGTTCACAATTCAGGTGTTATTTGAAAATTCTCGTGTTTATCGTGGGGTTTCATTATGGTAAATGTACTTGTTGAGATGAGTCACATAAAATGAAAACAGAGCTTGTCGAGATTTCTGTTTCAAATCATTGATATAAAGAAAGCAAAGGTAAGCTCATTATTTTGTAATAATAATAATAATAATAATAATAATGATATAAAAATTGGCATGGAATATTTTATCCTTATAAATGATTAATTTCATGGTAAATATATGTTCAGGTTATTTTAGGCATGGAATATTTTATCTTTATAAATAATTAATTTCATGGTAAATATATGTTCAGGTTATTTTAGGTATGGAATATTTTATCTTTATAAATAATTAATTTCATGGTAAATATATGTTCAGGTTATTTATGATATAATATATACGAATATTTTAAAAGGAAAGTCAGTGACAGGCTTCTATGAATAATTATTAATAATGCAATATAATTTATTTAATCTAATTTCTTTCTTTTAATTTGATGAACATGAAAATGTAAATATATACCGGTCCTTTTCCTAGTCGAATTGGTCACCCCCACCCCCACCCCTATAAATTTACACAATTTATTAGCGTATTTTGTTTTCGTGTGTGTGATTTTTTTTCTTTTGCACAATTCCTGCATTACATATTACATATACGACTATTATTATGCAATGCCACATCTTAAATGCACGAGTTCCTCGACATCACATATTTTCTTTTGTATAGAGAACAATAGAACAATAACAGGTCGGTATCTATTTGCAGACCTGTTAAGTGATTTACTTTACCGCTTGTAACAATGGAGCCGGTAGGTACTTATGATCCCTATCTTATAAGCTTTTCACATAACTTACAATTTCAACGCCGTGTCACGTTTTTTACGAAATCATGACACCAAAACTTCGTATAATACGTCGAATATCACCATCTATCAAACGTGCGAATACGAGTTGATTCACGATAGAAAAATTATATTCCGATTTTCTCTCAGATTGCAAAACTATTTTCCCTGTCCATTTTTGTGTCGCCTCTACGGAGTAGTGGCGACATATAGGGATCACTTCTCCGTCGTCCGTCTGTCTGTCTGTCTGTCTGTCCGTCTGTCCGTCCGTCCGTCACAAAACTTGTCCGGACTACTCCTCATAAACTACTGGTGCAATTTCATCCAAACTTTACAGGAATGATCAGTACCAAGTCTAGTTGTGCATATTGTCAGGATTTTCCGGTTCAATGATTTTTGTCAGAGTTATGGCCCTTTAATAATTTTTAATTTTAAAGTTTGTCCGGACTACTTCTCTTATACCACTAATGCAATTTCAATGAAACTTTACAGGATTGATCTGTAGCTCAAGTCCTTGCGCATATTGCACGGGTTTTCCGGTTGAATGATTTTTGGCCGAGTTATGGCCCTTTGATAAAAAGGTTTCTTTTTCTGTGTGTTGCCAGATACACAAAAGCTTGTCCGGACTACTCCTCATAAACTACTGGTGTAATTTCATCCAAACTTTTCAAGAATGATCAGTACCAAGTCTAGTTGTGCATATTGTCAGCATTTTCCGGTTCAATGATTTTTGTCAGAGTTATGGCCCTTTAATGATTTTTATTTTTAAAGTTTGTCCAGACTACTTCTTCTCTTATACCACTAATGCAATTTCAATGAAACTTTACAGGATTGGTCTGTAGCTCAAGTCCTTGCGCATATAGCACGGGTTTTCTGGTTGAATGATTTTTGGCCGGGTTATGGCCCTTTGATAAAAAGGTGTTTTTTTCTGTGTGTTGCCAGATACACAAAAGCTTGTCCGGACTACTCCTCATAAACTACTGGTGCAATTTTATCCAAACTTTACAGGAATGATCAGTACAAAGTGGTTAGTCTAGTTGTGCACTGTCCGTCTGTCTGTCCGTCTGTCACAAAATTTGTCCCAACATGAAATTGGCCATCATGAGGCGACACATGTGATTACTGATCGCTCTTGTATATGAATAATGCTGAGTGCTGTTCAACTGTGATATCCAAGTGGCTTTATGAAATTCTTCCTGAGATGACGACAAAAAATTCACGTGTTTAATTCGTTAGAGAATTATATCCGGGTCTTGGCATGAAATGAAAGCGCAAAAAAGTGCCAAAAAACATTCCGTTCCTCTCACATTAAAGGAGAGTGTACGTTGTTATCTTAATGAAATTATGATATGATTATGCATTTTTAAACGTTGTCAAAATAGCGGAAAACAAGTTTAACGTTTAAGACATGTGACCAGGTCGTAATAATATGCAACAAAGGGGTCATGGTGGTATAACAGAATGTGTTAATTGTACAATAAAATAATTAAGAGTAATAAATAAGTGTAAGAAAAAAAGGATAACTGAAATGTGTTTGTATACTCACTTTCTGGCTTGGGATATCCATTTGTACTCACAGGAGATTCTGTCAAAAAATATGAATCAAAGTTAGATATTCCCCTATTTAATAAAAAAAGCTATTGACAAATTTCAAATAAAGGAAATTGAATAAGTGTAAGTTTAATACTGAATTTATTCAACCAGTTCAATAAAATTATATTACGCGAGCTTCTAAAATTTTATTCAACGAATTCAATAAATTCAGTAATGAACTTGCACGAATTTAATATTCTTTTTATCACATACCAAAAATATAGACCGTTTGAAGTGAAAAACAGCCTTTTTCATGTTTATATGAGTATAACGCAAATAACGTCGTCACGTCAATATATATGCACGCCGGGTAATACCATTTTTACGGAGTCGCAAAAACGACAAATACGATTTTGGACCCTGGCATATAGGATCGAGGGATATTTTCTAAAAACTGTCATGGCATATGACCATGTTGAATTAATTATCTTTTATGTTTATACATGTATAAGCTACAGTAGTGGATTGTAAGAAGAATGTTGTCAACTTTCTTTTTGGTTTTTATAACTCAGTAATAAGATATCAATAAAAACCCTTAACATAAATTTTAGTTCGTATAACCATGTATAGGACTATCAAAGATCCATATTACAGAGACATATATTACAAGGGGATAAGAAATAAAAAAAATTCCCGTCCATACCCATAATGCATTGAGCGAAAATCGTTGGCCCTTGGAGTTGATCAATTTCCACCATTTTGTTTTAAGTTACCAAATGTGTTAGCATTTTCATCTATTACCGACATTTTTTCAAATCGTTATGCTTTTTAACATTTTTGAAACTACTTTTTCGTATATCCTTTTAATAATTCAAATATCGAAATGAAGAAATCATGGCGTCGTACGTACCAGTACATTTTCTCGTGTCAAAACTATTATTATTTCTAAGCCTAAAATATATCTTGCAACAAGTAATGAAACTTATTTTATTAATAAATAAAATAAATATTTAAAATTCTACCAAATTCATCAAACCGTGTAAAAATACTGCGTGAGATTGTGAAATACGAAAGTTTAACAGATAGATTTTGTTTATTTGTCTCAGTTTCCATTTTATTATTACATCATTTTATTATACCCCCACCACAAAATGTGGGGGGGGGCTATAATGGATTCGCTTTGTCGCGTCGGTCGGTCGGTCGGTCCGTCCGTCCGTCGGTCCGTCTCCATTTTCGTGTCCGCTCTATAACTCCTATACCAATTGAAGGATTTTCTTCAAACTTGGCTCAAATGTTCACCTCAACAAGGGGATGTGCAGAACCCATATTGCCCATGTGTCAGTTCAAGGTCAAGGTCACAATTGAAGGTCAAATATCAAACACTATCAAATATTACACAGTATGTCGTGTCCGCTCTGTAAGTCCTACCCTACTTGAAAGATTTTCTTCAAACTTGGCTCAAATGTTCACCTCAACCAGGGGATGTGCAGAACCCATGTCGTCCATGTGTCAGTTCAAGGTCAAGGTCACAATTGAAGGTCAAATATCAAACACTCAAATATTACACAGTATGTCGTGTCCGCTCTGTAAGTCCTACACTACTTAAAAGATTTTCTTCAAACTTGGCTCAAATGTTCACCTCAACCAGGGGATGTGCAGAACCCATGTGTCAGCTCAAGGTCAAGGTCACAATTGAAGGTCAAATATCAAACAATTTAATATTACACAGTATGTCGTGTCCACTCTGTAAGTCCTACACTACTTGAAAGATTTTCTTCAAACTTGGCTCAAATATTCACCTCAACAAGGGGATGTGCAGAATCCATGTTGCCCATGTGTCAGCTCAAGGTCAAGGTCTCAATTGAAGGTCAAATATCAAACAATCTAATATTACACAGTATGTCATGTCCGCTCTGTAAGTCCTACACTAATTGAAAAATTTTCTTCAATCTTGGCTCTAATGTTCATCTCAACCAGGGGATGTGCAGAACTTATGTCACTCTTTTGCTGGCTTAAGGTCAAGGTCGCACTTTAAGGTCAAAAATTGACTTAGAAAATATTCTTAAATTTTAACATTTATTTGAATATTTCTAAATCTAGAAAAGGTATTTGCTTGAAACTTAAAATATTTTTGAAGGGTCACAATTCCGATATGCTGTTCGTTCAAGTTTCATAACTCTGTATTGCATTTTACCAAAGTTATGCCCCTTTTTAAGTCTTCAAATTTACATGCAATCAAATATTTGCCAATATGTTGTGTCCTCTCTATAAATCCTATACTAATGGAAGAATTTTCTTCAAACTTTACTCAAATTTTCACCTCAACAAGGTTATGTGCAGAATCCATGTCACCTTTGTGCCGGGTAAAGGTCAAGGTCACACTTGAAAGTCAAAAATTGACTTAGAAAATGTTCTTAAATTTTAACATGTACTTGAATAATTCTGAAACTAGTGCAGGCATTTGCTTGAAACTTAAGAGATATATGAGGTGTGGCAAATAAGATATGCAGGTCAAGTTTCATTACTCTGTATTGCATTTTGACAAAGTTATGCCCCTTTTTAAGTCTTCAAATTTACATACAACCAATACTAGACAATATATTGTGTCTACTTAATAAATTCTATACTAATGGAAGGATTTTCTTCAAACTTTACTCAAATGTTCAACCAAATTGGGTGATGTGCAAAACCCATCTTACCCTTGTGCCAGATTAAGGTCAAGGTCACACTTGAAGGTCAAAAATTGACTTATAAATAAAATGTTTAATACATTGGGAAAATGAAAGGTTATTTGTAACTGTTTCAACATGATTTGATAATATATATTTATACTATTACCTGTACAATTAGTCTTTTTTTCACCAGAGATAATTTCTTTTTATGTTTTTGTGCCACATAAGTAATTCCCTTAACCTCCTTTCCTAGTGGTCTTCTGTCAAGGACATTGGTGGGGGTATGAATCGCATTCAGCGATAGTTCTAGTTTTAGCATATTTGCAAATTCAAGAATGCGGAGTTCAGTCTCCTAGTATCCCACAGACTTAATGTTTTTATTTTTAAAAATGTTCGTACCTGGATATGATGAGGGCGTGTCTTTAGAAAAAGAATGGTCCCAATAAGGTTCTCTCAGTCGTTTTCGTCTTCGCCACCAACATATAAAAATCACTATAGAAGTGATCGCTAGAGCTGAACAAATTGGGATAATCACAGTTTTAATGAAATTATCTGGCAGCAGTTGTTTTTTATTTCCATCAGATCCTTCTTCAACGTGTAAATCATCGTAAAAGGCTGTATCGAAGTCAGCCGATGAGAGTTTAGAATGTGCATCTTCGTCAAGTGCTTGAACATAAAGGACAGTTATGTAGTTGGTACCATCTATGGCAGAATTTATCTTGATCGCCGTCGAATCTTAAAATAAACAAAAGAAAAAAGTGAATATGTCAAACTCACTTGTTAAACTTAAATAAATTTCGCAAAATGAGGTTAAAATACTGATCATTTTGTAATGATTTTAATACATAATTAGAAAAATAGAATACCTATGCCAAAAATGAAAATATCAACAATCATGTTTTATTTTGCACCAATCTACAATAAAACACCTATTTAAAACACATTTTCTATCTCATTTGTGCATATTGAAATAGTAATATAAGATTTTTTGTTACAATGAAGTAAAAATTAAATATCATAAGTAATGTAACATTAAAGGCACATAACCAACTTTAGCTTGTTAATGGTATAACACTAATTTTTTAGCATTAAAGGTACTGCATCAAAATTTCTGAAAGATTAATGCAGCATTTTCAGAAACAAAACACGAAAATCAGATAAAATGCATTAAATATGAATGATTAAAACAAAGGCATTTCCTTCAACATTTTGAAATGCGATGTACACATTTCATTAACTTGTACTCTCTCAAAACCTGAAATGTAAATTGAATACACAGAAGTAATAATAACTTCTGATATTGGTTTTCATGTTAAATCTTATACTTTATAACTATGCTGTAATGAGAAACACAGATAATGTATAAATAATGAACTGAAATCAAAATATCATTGATATTGAAATTACGAGTCATTTCTCATTAATGATATTCTCTCCTAATCTGCAAAAGATACGAAAATGAGGATACAAAATGTCATTATTTTGAGAATACATACTTATCATTTGCTGTGATGGGTATGACCCATACACCATACCTATCTGGTGGTTTCGCGTTTTCACTATCGTACAATCTTTCGTCACGGGCCAGGACGAAATAAAAAATCACGACGATTGTTCAAACGGAACAACGTAGGAATGTCTAACCTTAGCATCATAGTAGGTCTTGTGGCGTTGTCCCTATTTGATGGGGGTTCTTCGGCAGCCTTATAGACAAATGCAACCCTCTTCTTCAATTTGTTAACATAGGACTATCTGCCCTTGGACTTCTCTGTTGATGATCGATACCCAAGAATAAATCAGTGCCCATCCAAACATCAAATAATGTGGAGAGTAGCCATTTCACTCGTGTTTCGTTGCATTTTAGGTATGAACAAGAGGTTTGAGAAGTTTTTCCAATTGCTCTTACCTTCAGAGTCCAAAGTTCCAAAGCTCGGCTTGTCCATTACCTAAAACTTAGTAGGGTGTGGTTCGAAACTTCTGCACCTGCAATCCTATACAGCTCCTGTATAACCTTACTCTCGAAGTAATGATCAGAATGAACGCCTTCTGCTGAAATATCATAACCAGGATAAGTGACATGTGTACTGAAAATTCACACTTCATTCACGGCTTCAATTGAAAATCTTGTCTTTCAAAATGCTCAAAAACTACTTTCAAAACTAGTAAAAGGCTCTTCAAATGTTCTGGAAAAATAATGACAACATCTAAAAAAATCATTTAAACATTATTTTATGTTGAACTCCCCCATACAATTTTATATTACCTTTTGAAAAGTACAAGGAGAATTGGTAAGACTAATTCCCATTCTTTTGCACGCATTACGACCTGAAGAACCTAAATTAAAAGCTGCCTTTTCACGATCCTTTTTAGCAATTTCCACCTGATATTAACCACTGCGTAAATCTTATTTAGAATAATATACTCATTTGCAAAAAAGGTATGCATTTGGTAACTTGGAAATTATGTAAACTTATATGGCCAAAATAGTTGCAATTAATAGGTATCAAAATTTAAAGAAATGTATTTGTTGTGAACCACGTTTACATATATAATGACCAATGACCCTGTGATATCAATCCCGCTCAGTCAAATGTCGACCCGACATTTCCATATCTTATAGTTACCTTAATTAATTTCAACTACTTTTCTAGGGTCAGAATGTGTCAATTTGTTGTTTCTGTCTTCTTACGTCTTTAAAAAAAAAGTTTTGAATAAAAAAATCGTACTGTATCCATTACTTATAAGTGCCTTCTCTGTTTGTTTTACTTTGACTTTACATATGATTTCTTAAATGACGTTCTAAATTGTTAGAGGCTTTATACTTAAAGTCTCTAAAGCTATGAAAGTAAAACAGTTCTCCAACATACTTCAAGGCGGTAAATTTTTAATAAAATTGATAAAATTGTAGATGCAACCCTTTTAAACTTTGCAGTTTCAACTTATTGACAATAGATGCTTAATGCACCCCTTTTTCTTCTTCTAAGCCTGAGGTCACAAGGTAAAAGATCGTATAAGTTTAAGGGCTTTTGAAGATGTTAAAGCACAAAAACCAAGGTGCATTAGTGCTATTTTTGCATAAAAGTATACTTTTTATGCCATAATTCTACGGTTTTCATGTTTGATATGTTTTTCAAATAAAAAACAGTTTTGTCATGCTTTCCATTCGCTGATGTCATGTAATTTGATAAAAAAAATTTAAACCTTTATGTTTTGCTTTGAAGTCATCATTTAAAACAAGAGTAAAACATATATCTCTGTCAGTTTGTTGAATGTTGGTTTCTTATAAAGGGCAGTCCGTAGCTTTGTTTGATAATAATAGTACGTTTTCGGAAGTCCGCCAATTTTGACAATGCATATTTGTAGACTGCAACAAAAAAATTGAGTTTGTTCTTACTTTGTTCTTTGGCCATTACTTCACATAACTGAGTTCTTTTGCAGATTTCTTACTAACAACGGTTCTCGTAATTGACATATCCCATACAGATATTATTTTGTGGTGAAATTGAAATCAGATTTTGATCTGTGTCGTAATTTTTCAAAAGTCATTTTTTTTTTAAATAAATCTTTACACTCTCAAGTAAAAGGTTTGTGTTTATCAAATAGGTGTAAAATGACTAATACAAATGTTGCAATAAAGCGCTCATTCTTTCACACAGTTTAAGGAAAATAACGCTTAAACTTCCCAATTTGAAGAAAATAATACGCCTTGTCTTTCCAAAATAAAAAGTAACAGACCCGTTTACAATATATGGGAGATGGGGCCCTGAAAATATGCAACTAACGTTAAATGAAATGAACGGATAGGGATAGCGAATTGTCCCTGAATAAAACTGAGGATTACCAAAACGGCAAAAGTAACTGGTATACAAAATAGTTGGCCAGTAATAAAACTTTGTAAGAAATGTTGTTGTTTTTTTTTTGTTGTGTTTTTACAAATTAAAGCTTTTTTTATTTTTTGCTTTTCTAATTGAAACCTAAACGGTTCTTTTTGTCCATTAAGTAGAATAAGCATTGCTTCTGATGCTTTTAAGTCATAAGTAAAGATATAGTAAATTAATATTTTGTTTGGTTGACACAAAACATGCGTTGTTACTCACTCACGCTTTGCTAATTTTAGGAAAAAATATTCATAACATAACATAACATAAATTTATTGCATAAAACTCTTTTACAAAGTTTATAGCAAGCAATACATGCAGGTACATGAAAACGTGTTTTCAGAAAAGAAAAAACAAGTTAATTAAATTGACTTATGAATACATAGTATACGGCTAGTGGTACGCATCCGAGTTCTCCATAAAGTGCGGAAAGGTTTGTTGAGCGTTTCACACATAATACGCGAGGTAAGAATTTTGCATGTAGCAGTTCTATGTCAGTCGCTTCATGCATTCCCCATATTTCAGAGCCGAAATTTAGAATAGAACCAACCAAACTGTCAAATAAGCTTACTTTTTGTTTAATTGGTAACTCGATATTATTAAATATGGTGAACAGGCTATATAATGCACGAGACGCATGTATTCATTATTTATTATTTTTTTAATAATTACATTAAACAATACAAAAGCAGAAACATTCAACATGGCTTTAAGTATTTCATAAGCATCTTACATCTAAATTTCTCCTAATTCATTCAGACAAAACATAGGCTTGCCATATTCACAAAGAAATAATCTTACTCATTTCTGAGTCCTAATATGTGACACATATTTTTGAGGACTTCATGCCTACTGCCTACCCACAATATTCTCTTTATAATCAGGCAATAAATTCATTCTTCGCCAGTATAAAAAGTAGGCAATGATTTAGCATTATAATTACGATAATACTTTGCTGTAAATGGTCAAATCGGAGCATAGTCTCATCACGGACATTAGTTTTGTAACATTTTAATGAATTGCTTACACGGAATATTTTTTAACAATGCACAATAAAGGTACGTAAATTAAAATGGTTTAAGAGCCAGTGGTCCCCCGACAGATTTAACATCATAAATACAGTTGAGCTGAACTGGAATACCAAACATCCGATCCAGAACTTTCGCCAGATTTTTCCATTCTCCTGCCACTTCTGTCTGTTAAAATAATCATGAATCGACTCTATACACTGGAGCTGTAACTTCACAACCCTCATCTCTTCTGATTGGAAATTGGATTGTTGCGGTTGTTCATGACGAAAGCGTTTGCTAACGGATTAGCAAACATCGACTTCCTGCAAATGTTTTTTATCGATGAGTGTCGTCATCAACCGCAATTTTTGACTCCATGTCTGTGATTGACATTGCTGTGTATGACCATTTTAGTCCTTTGTCTCTTTGATCACCCTACAGTCTTGCCAGAATTCGTTATCATTTTGCTAATTTATTTTTATGAAATCGTTGTTTTTTATATTATAACCAAATAAAAAGTGGTTGAAACGTTAATTAGCCATGATATAGACTGTATCATTTAGAATTCGTTTTCGTTGGTTTGACTTTGGTCAGTGCCATCGTTCCTTCTGCTCCACGCTACCGCTAATTATTATGCAGATAAGAGAGGTGGAACAATACATGTGTGTACTTGATGACAAAGAATTTAATTGTATTTTATTATTTCAAACGCGTCGTATTCTAATAAACTATGAAATTATCTCAATATGCTTATCGTTAGTTACTTGTCCCTTAACCAGACCAAAGATCCCGTTATTTCCTTCAGTTCTTCTATAAAAACTTGGCTGTTAATAACCTGTCACCCGTAGCTAGATATGCCATGCATGTCCAAATGTTTTGTGTGATGCCTCATTGTATTTGCATTTTGGCATAGGCATATGTAGTTTTGTTTATCTTATTTCTTTTTAAATACAATGTATATGTTATAATGAATATCTTTGATATTTACAGATTGGTTATCTTTTATGATTAAGAGTTGAAATATAAAAGAATTTATTATTAGTAATGTCTTCGCACACAACGACAACGTGTGAAAATCACTATATTAAATATGATCGCTAGAGCTGAACAGATTGAGAAAATTATAATTATAATGGATTTGTACGACAACAATCGTTTTTTATCACCATCTGATCCTTCTTCAGCGTGTAAATCTTCGTAAAACACTGTATCGAAGTCAGCCGATGAGAGTTTAGAATGTGCATCTTCGTCAAGTGGTCGCACGTAAAAAACAGTTATGTAGTTGGTACCATCTATGGCAGAATTTATCTTGATCGCCGTCGAATCTTAAAATAAGCAAAAGAAAAAATGAGTATGTCACAGGTTTCAATACTACTTGGGAAGTACAGAAACCAACTCTTGGCGTAGGTTTGATGTTTTCATGAATGCCAAATTAAATGGTCTAAATCATAATAAAATAATTAGACATTATAATTACAAGACATAAAAACAAATACAATCAAATAACAATATAAACACAATCGACGCGAAATAAGAAATACAATAAATAACTTGATCATTAGGAGATGTTTCTTACCACAGCGTCTGTAGAAGTAACTACTTTGCCATTGTAAATTGAATCAGGTTAACTTGGAAAAGCTAAACAAACAACAAAGAAGTCCATTTAAAAATGTATTCAATTAGTGAACGTTTGACTCGTATGAGATAACAATGGGCAGGAAAAGCAAAAACTGAGTGTCCAGACGTTTAAAAAAGTTACAAGAATAAATGGAAATCTTTCTCTCATAGAAACATATACAAGATACAAAAGAATTGGACAAATACAACACAGAACGAGTGACCAGTGTTTGTTGTTATGGGTCTTACCCATACACCATACCTATCTGGTGGTTTCGCGTTTTCACTATCGTATCATCGTTCAGCGCGGGGCAAGACGACATTAGAAATCACGACGGTTGTCCAAACGGAACAACGCAGGAATGTTTAACCTTAGCATCATAGTAGGTATTGTGTCGCAGTCCCTTTTTGATGGGGGTTTCTTCGACAGTCTTATAGGCAAACTCCATCCTCTTCTTCAATTTGTCAACATAGGATTCTCTGGGCTTGGACTTCTGTTGATGTTCGATGCCCAAGAATGCATCAATGGCAAGGCATGGATGCCATCCAAACATCAAATAACGTGAGACTAGCCAGTTGACCCGTGTTTCGCTGCATTTTATGCATGAACAAGAGGTTTGGAAAGTCCTTCCAATTGCTCTTACCTTCAGAGTCCAAAGTTCGTAGCATACCGATTATCGTAGAGTTAAAACTCTCGTTCGTCCATTATCGAAAACGTAGAAGGGTGTTGTTCGAGACTTCTTTTCACCTGCAATCCTACACACTTCCATAATAACTTTACTCTCGAAGTTGCGTCGTTGATCACTGTATAGTCTTGCAAGGAAAGAGTAGTTGCAGAAGAAGTTCTCGAACAAAACTCTTTCTGTTGAGTGGGCTGTCTGGTTTCTGGCGGGTATGACCTGGATATACCTAGTAAAATGGTCAGTAATAACATTATTATCAAATCCACCACATGACTTCTCTGAAGAAAAATAAACAGACAATTTCCATAGGATATGAACTCTGTAAAGGAATATATAGGCAGTAGAGATTAAGTTGGCGCTTTTCTCCTGATGTAGTATGGACTAGTTCGAATCTTTTTAAAAACATCTTGTTCCATATGGGGCCAAACAATCTGCTTCAGAAGCCATAAGGTCCTATCACGTCCTTCAGATGACCACCCTCATATTGTAAACATGTCAAGGCAATTCTTCTAAAATGAATCGGTAAAACTAAATGAAAAAAAATTAGTACTATATAGATCTTTCTTTCTAAAAAAAAGACCTTTCTCATGTAATAAAAAGAAAAATTTTACGTCTAATATAAAATTTAACAGCCTTGGACTCTTGTTTAATTTCCTGTGAATCTAAATAACATCATTGTTTAAAATATAGTAAAATCTAGCAATATCAGGATCGTTTTGCTGTTCCTGTGAAAAGTCAAATCTTGAAGAATCTGTAACATCAATAATAGGTTCTGAATTAAATATTAGCTAAAGGTCACTATCACCTAGAAAAGCGACACTTTTTGCTAAAGGAAGTACATTAGAATTCACTAAAGCAGAATTACATATTGCAACCAGCGATGACCTGCAGCATCCAGCTTGGCCGTCTAAGGTTGTTACAATTATGTTAAGGGGTTGTTGTCTGTCCTGAATATACAAGTAATCATGACATTTGTCAGTTAAGACATAAAACACCAACATATGTGCTGGATAATTCCTTTCGCTAGCACGTACACCTCTGCTGACATAACAAATGACACGCACAATTCCATTTTGCCCCCTGATGAAGGACTGTGCCAAGTCTTTCCATCGAGTATTTACAGTTAACAATGAACGGTTCGATAAAATCAGCATATACTTAAACAGGGCGTTTGTAAAGTCCATCTATAATATTTTCACAAACTGTTTATTGAGCATCTCCCCATATCCATTGAGTTTTGGCCTTCTTACTCTTATAGAAGTCTTGAAGGCTGGATGTCATACAAGCAGATCATTTAAAGGTATCATTTTTTTTTTGCATAATAAGGAACAAATCGTCGGTACTACCCTGAAAATCTAAATTCTTAAATTGTTTCCATTATGAGGTACATGCCATGTTTCCCAAAGGTTCTGTTTAAGCAGTTGTAACATGAAAAGGCTTAAAAACACTTGGTGTTTTGCTTGAAGACTACATTAAAATAGAATTTACACAATTCATGGCATCTACAGCTATTTCAAAATCTCTTGAAGAAATATGTTTACCAACACTAAAAAACGTAAAACATTAATACAAATAACACCAGGTACTGACTGAATGTACTCTGTATCAGGAACAACTAAAATCGGCATAAAACACAAATTTCTTAAGTATCTGGAATAGAAACCATAATCTTTAATTTTAAGATCTTACATCCACTGGCAACTTCAGTATGTAAATACTTAATAACTCCGGTTTTGGTGACAAACTGCTGTAAATAGTTTCTGAAATTAAAGTAACCACATAACCCGTGTATCAAACTTAACTTTGGTGTCTACACCACCAATCCTTGCTGTGCCCTCATTAACCTCACCAACCAATCTATCTGACAAAATAAATTTGGAGCTTTTGTTGCAGCTGACTTCCTCAGTGTGCCCCACCACAGAGGAGTCTAAACTTTTGGGTGATAACTTTTAGTGTCGTCAGGCCTGTTTAAAGAAAGAATGTCAGTATTATTTGATTTAGCATTAACAGTCTGCTGACTGCAATTATTTTTTCTAAATTGTACACCTCTTCCTCTAAAGTTTCCTCTGTTATAATCTGTAAAATAATTTCTTTGTTTGTTATACCTTTTTTCTTTTGTAACCTGAAAACGATTGTCTGCTATGACTTGAAAAAGATCTGTCTTTAATTGAAGATTTTTTTTTGTTATCTATGTTTTTTTTCCAAGAGTCTGTACTTTGGTTATCATAGTATTAATCTTTTTAGAAAAATCATCAACCATCTTGTCCCTTGTATCCGAAACAGATTGACTTTGAACTTTTGTTTATAATTCTGAAGCCAAAAGTTCTTATTTAGCAGCTCTTTCTTCGCAGAGTTAACTGTTATAATCAGAAATAGAGTCATTTGTGAAAAGGTAATAATTTAAACTTTTCGTCGTGAAGACCCGTCCAAAATTTAGATCTAAAAATTAAATTTCAAGATGAGTAGCTGACATGACCAGTTTTAACTGCAACCTGAAATGCAGTCTTTTATCTATAACCAGATGAAGCTACATTCTCAGAGGGTTTCTGTGATTCACTGTAAAACGTTTCATGATAGAATCATTTCAATAAACATTTCCAAATAAAGTGTTTAGTTTATTTAAGAAGTCTTACAACTCACTACAAATATCAACACTGTAAATAAAACACAATATATAAACACAAAATCAAACTACGGGTACAGCTGCTGGACAGATATTTTAATCTATATTAATTCAATTTGACCTCAGGCCACCATCGAAGTATACAGACATTTTGTGAATCTCTCAAAACAAAACATAAACCCTGAAATTTTAATCTAAAAAATATTATCAGTATATCACAACACTGACCCAAAGCTGTGTTTTCTGAAAATAGCTTTTAGAGATACAACACAAATTTAATACACTAATTCCTGTATAAAAACTAATACCTCTGTGCACAGTACACACCTGGCTTATGTCAAAACCGACTTTCAGTTTCAAACAGACTATAAGTACAATGTTACATGGTGTGAGCACCAACAAACAGCACACAACACACAGCTGTTACAGTGTTATCACCAAATAAAATTACTGTATGTTTAACAGCATTAATCCGCAAATAATACGAGTGAGAAGGTTTACTAATACTTGAAAAATTGCTAAATTTACTTTTAAATCATAACCTTAGTTACCGTTTATAAGCGTCGAACGCTATTTTTTACATGCCTAACTGTCGGGGTTTTACTATATTAGCTGCGGAGCATTTCAATTAACAGATCGTTTAATATACAAATAATATATACCCGACTCTATACCATATAACTTTATTTAACCTTAACGCGAAATTGTCATATAATCAATCGAGGGCAGATACATTTATAATAATACATACAAGAACATTCACAATAGATGATTGTTTAAAATAATATCCATGATATTTATCGTTACACGTGTAACAATACATGTCCGTATAAAACAATATCGAAAACATGTATAGTCTGAATGACAAAAAAGCATTTAAGTTTGATAAATCGTAAAGATAATGCAAATTAATTTATTTAATTTACACGATCTCATTAAAATAACAACTGGTATATCTACAACTAATTTATTTTTGCTAAAAGCAGGCAAAGTTGCGTAGGGTGTAAACAATCGATGACACTCAGCACTGAAATTCCCATTCAGATCTATTTTGTATTGCATCTACACGAAGAATATAAAACTTTTAATTTATGTTTTGTAGCAGACATTTGTTTACATGCCTTTTCATATCTTCCATTTCAAATGTACTTTGATTTTATTTACAAATTACATTTTACGATAAATTATATAAGCACAAAACCATGTAAACAAAGAGCATAAAGTATCATAATGTAATTTCCACGTTCTTTCGTTCTTTTGTTACTTTGTTTGTTTAGACACACTTAGAAAACATTAAACGTTATCAAAATGTTAATAAAAACAATAATTATGAACGTCAAGATAATATTTATTGAATACATTTTTGCAATTACTCAATTGCACATATACTGTTTTATATCTGTCAATAAATTAATGGAGAGCTTATTGATATAATTCAAATAGATATAAATTAAGACTCGTTTAACCCTGTACCTACATGTTTACGCGATTTAATGCTCTTTCGACTCCCACCCTTTGAGGCCTCAAGTAGTGAAAAAAACGTCCTATTTTGGCACAAAACACTTGTTTTCGTTTGAGAAATGTTGTTAAAAAGAGAGCATTTTTTTCGGCGCCTTCCCTAACAAACACATACATCAGGGGCTGCCAGAGGGGATGTGTCCTCTTTTGCTTTTGGGTTTGAAGGGGCTCCTGCCTCCCTCAACGCCAAGAACTTTTTGGACTCGTTAGAGGCTAAAAATGACCTCAAGTCGTTCTTAAAGTAAGGTGTAACCAACACTGAAAAGCCTTTGACTCTATCTCAATCTATGAAGAAGTTGCATCACTTTGAAATCTGTTTAATGGAAAAAAGTCAACGTAAAATAGTGATTTTTGGCAATTTTGAGATGTTCCCCTCGTTTATATGGTAACAAAAAATTTAAGATTGAGCATGCCGTTACAAAGGCTATGGTCCAGTGAGGATATGCTTGATTATTAGTAAATTGTTTATAGTTTTATGTATCAGGAAGTTTGCAATGACAAAAAGCCATTTATCACAAAATGCATCTGGAGTAATGGGTTAAAAGCGTTATTTACTCTTTTTTAAAAAAAAAATCTGTGCGGTTCTTTCGGCATTATATAATACGTTCATAATATGACAAAGGTGGTCACTTGAAACTTATTTCTATATGTCACATGTTAAAACCCAAAAGTAATAAAAGTAAAGATAAGCCTTAATATAAACAACTTTTGCAAATAACTATAAGTGGGGAAACTAAAGATCAATCAACAAGAAAAATAATACAAATGATACAAACGTTGCATAAGATGAAGAAGTTCTTACCTAATAATGAAACGATTTATGGTATTAGAAATATAGCCAAAAGTAAAGGATTTAAAATATACTTACTTTCGTGAAGCAGAATTTTAAATTCGGCGGCTCTGTCTTGTGGAAACATAAGCCATAATATCAAATCGTCTCCTAAAGCATCCAAATAAGAAAGGATTGTGTCAGTGTCTCCCAGGCAATTATCGAATTTAGCTTTTAATGTTACCTTCAAATACTGTGCTTTGTTGCGTGAAGCAACAAGATTGTCTTCGGAATTTATAACTGCAAAGGTCATTGCTTTGTCTTGTTTCTTTTTTAAGATGTTGTCATATTTCTTCCGATACCAAATACAATATGTCCCCTTCAAAAAAAGAACATCGATTGTTTTGTTGGGATATTTAGTTTTGCTATTTTCATACATCTGTAAAGGATCAGTTGTTTTCTCGAAATCTTTTTTAACTAATTCAAAGAATTTCGCTTTGCAAGTGTCTTTCTGCTTTTCAAAATCCTCAAACAAAGATGTTATTGCATTTTCCCAAGTTGCTAATGTTTCGTTATAAAGGCTCTTCTCTGCAAGTCTTTCATTTAATAGGTCTAGTGCGACAACATCAGAAACTAGTGTCATGTAGTAATTCTGGAATTCCTCAAGACGTGTCATCCCACATTCAAATTCATTTGTAATAAGAGATAATAGAGTATTGGAAATTCCCGACACGGGAACTCTGAAAGTGAGGAGACTTTTGATTTTATATATCTTTATTTTATGTAGCTCATAGCTTTTAAGAAATCTTTTCTGTTGTTCCTCTCTGATTTCCTTAGATTTTGCTTTAATTATGTATTCCATGTCGATAAGGAGTTGTTTGACAGTCAGGGCAACCTCACGCAATTCTGATAGGTATGCTTGAAGTTCAATTTTAAATATAATAGCTTCCGTCGATGACTCAATTCTTTCCGATATCCTATTAATTATTCTGTCATACTCGAAAGGTGCCGGTGTACTTTGAACCTCGTCTTCCCCTCCTAGTATTGAACTAAAAAACGAGTACACGTCTATTCCAAATGAAACAACTTCGACCGCTTTTGTAAGAGTAGTTATTACCGGTATAGCATTAGCTGGTCTGCCATTAAACAAGGCGAGAGCAGCCACGACAAAAAACAAAATTCCTCCTTTCATGATTGATAATACAAAAAACTTTATTCACAAATACTCTTAAAAGTTTCTCACACTTAACACACAATAGTTATAAGAATTTATGCAACTTTCACAAAATCTTACGGACCAAAAATAAGATTATTATTACAGACAAAATCTTAACTTTGTTTATTATTATCACAATTTAATCATCCTTAGAGACGTCCATTTGTTATTATTGCGCTTGCGCTATGCCAATTTAATTAGCGGATTGTGAAGATATACAAATACCGGTATTTTATTGGTTGTATTATTTCAGTTTGTTTCGGTTAAATTGGGTAGGCTAGATTTTGCCCTTCTTCAAGACATACTGTTTGAACATGAAAAACAACGAAATTGTTTCAGCCCAACCACCTGTTTATACTTAATTTTTACCTCGATTGTACCTTCTGAAATCCAGTTTTTTTAATTATTTAGGAATGTTAAACATGTGTTTAGTTATTATTAAATAACGGATTAAGTGCATATTAGATGTTTAACAACTGAAAAAGTAGCACATAACACGCAGTTATGTGTAGCAAAATGTAAACAATGTAGTCTATTGAAAATAAAAAAATATATAGAAAAAATACTAAACAATTCACTTTAATTTTAATTATCGCGAGCAGGGTTAAAGACGCAAAAGAAAGTTTATGTATGTAGCGAATAAGTATTTTTTAAACTATAGTAATTTACTAAGGTTGCTGATTTTGTGAAGTTTAATAAATGTATAAAACGAATACACAGGGGCGCAGAGCGAAAACACACTAATACGAGGAGCGCAGACGAGTAGTCAAGGTTTAAATAGTGAGAGCGCGAAGGAAAACACACTAATAAGTGGGGGCACGGAGCGAGAAGTCGAGCTTTTTAGCGGGGTTGTAAACAACATCACGCTAATAATCGCCTTATAACAATAAATATTTCGCTTTGCGAAGTGAATTGAGTGAGTAAAATTCATAAATTAAGATGTTAATGTTAACAATAACAACTGGCTATGTTCCCTTGAGTTTAAGAGAAGAACTTAATCCGTCTCATTATATCCTTTAAATACTTTTAAACATTTTAAGGTTTTAAACTGTGCGACAATGAAAATTCGTCAATCCACATACAGGTGACGAAAATATGCTATTTTTCACACTTGTGTGTGTGCGTGCACGCGCGTGTGTGTGTGTGTGTGTGTGTATGTGTCGCGTGCATGCGTGTGCCTGTATGAGTGTTATCCGAAGAGAAAGTGGTCAGGAGTTAGTAACGAGAAGTCAATCAATCACACGCCCGTTTAACTCACAACGAGTGTAAAATGTGCATCGGTAAAAATGTTGTGAGCAACTTCCGTTCCTCGTTGTGAGCACCCATCTAGCATAGGTAAAAATGTTGTGAGCAACTTCCGTCCCTCGTTGTGAGCACCCATCTATTTTTACCGATGGACATTTTACACTCGTTGTGAGTTAAACGGGTGGTACTTAGAATGGCTTGACCGTTACCAGCCGTGTGGCTTCTCTGCTTGTTTTTTATAGACTTTACATATGATTTCATTTATAACAATTAAAAGTGTTATAGATTTACATACTTGAAGTCTCTAAAGCTTTGAAAGGAAAACTCTTAAACAGACTTTTAGATGTTAATAAAATACCATTTATTTGCTCGAAGCGATAAATTTTTGGTAAAATTGTAGATGCAACTTTTCTTAAACTTTGAAGTTTCAACTTATTGACAATAGATGGTTAATGCCAATTTTCGTAGTCTAAGTTGGAAGTCACAGGGTAAAGAATCTTATAAGTTTGAGTGCTTTTGCAAATGTAAATGAACTAAAACAATGTCAGTTGCATAAATGTTTACTTTTAATTCGATAATTTCACGTTTTTCATGTTTTATCTGTTTTTCAAATAAAAATAGTTTTGTCATGCTTTCCACGCGCTGTCATGTCATTTGATAGAAAGATGTTGTGTTTGCTTTGAAGTCATCATAAACCTTGTATCGATGTCAGTCAAGGGTAGGTCCGCACTCTTGTTTTGCATAATAATGGTACGTGTTGGGTAGTCCCCCAATTTTGGCATTGCATACTTGTAGACTATAACAAAAAAATATATTTGTCCTAAATTTGTTCATTGGCCATTACTTCACATAACTGAGATTTTTGCAGACTTTCTAATTAACAAGGTTCTCTGTAATTAACAGATCCCATTCAGATATAATTTTGTGGTGAAATTGAAATCAGATTTTGATCATTTCGTGATTTTTCTAAAGTCATTTTTCAAAATAAATTTTTACACTGTCTCAAGTAAATGGTTTTGTTTTTATATAATAGGTGTAAAAAGACTAAAACTGTTGCAATATTGCGCTCATTCTTTCACACAATTTTAAGGAAAATTACGCCTAATCATCCCAATTTGAAGGAAAATCGCGCATTGCCTTTCCAAAATAAAAAGTTACAGACTAGTTTAAAATATAGGGAAGTTGGGACCTTGAAAATATGCAATAACGATAGAAGTATTGAACGCTCTGTAGTGGATGCCCTGACGGATATAGGTATATAGCGATTCGTCACTGAATTAAACTGAGAGATACCAAAACGGCAAAAGTAACTCGTATACAAAATAGGTGGCCAGTAAAAGAACTTTGTAATGTGGCCGCGGTTCAGTAGATTTAGTAAATTGGAATTTTGTTAGGTTGACAAAGAAAAACACACGTGCGTTGGAACTCACTCACGCTTTGCTAATTCTATGACTAATTATTCAACATTCAACATTGCTTTCAGCATGTGATAAGCATCTTACATCTAAATTGCTTTAAATTCATTCAGACCAAACAAAGGTTTGCCATTTCCACAAAGAAATAATCATACTCATTGCTGAGGACTAATAAGTAACACTATTTTGTTTGGACTTCATGCCGACATGCTTACTGCCAATATTCTCTTGAACAATCAGGCGATAAAATCATTCATTGCTAGTATAATGAAGAAAACGATAAGGCGTTGGCTATACGATAATACTTCACTGTAATTGGTCAATTCGGAGTAATGGTCTAATCATTTTCTAAAATTTTAATGAACTGCTCACACGGAATATCTTTAAACAATGCACAATAAAAGTACATAAATTTTACACTGGTTTAAGAGTCAGTGGTCCCCCGACACTTTCACTATCATAAATACCGTTGTGCTGAACTGAAATACAAAATAAAACAAAATCATAAACACTCTGTCCAGAACTTTTGCCAGATTTTGCCATTGTTCTGCAACCTCGTCAAATTGCTTCTGTCTGTGAAAATAATCATGAATCGACTCTATATACTGAAGATGTAACTTGACAACTCTCATCTCTTCTGATCGTGAATCTTCGGCAGAAATCGGATTGTTCCGGTTGTTCATAACGAAAGCGTTTGATAAGGGACAGCAAACATCGACTTCCGGTGGATATCCTTTATCGAAGAATGTCGTCTGGAACGGTTTCGGGGGACAAAATGATCGTTGCAAAATTCGTCATCAACCGCAATTTTTGATTCCATATCTGTGATTGACATTGATGTTTATGACCATTTTAGTCCTTAGTCGGGGATAGTCTCTTTGATCACCTTACAGTCTTGTCAGAATTCGTTATCATTTTGCTAATATACTAGTATTTTTATGAAATCGTTGTTTTTTATATTATAACCAAAAAAAGTGGTTGAAACGTTAATTAGCCTTGAGATAGACTGTATCATTTAGAATTCTTTCTCGTTGGTTTGACTTTGGTCAGTGCCATCGTTCCTTCTGCTCCACGCTACCACAATCAATTATTACGCAGGTACGAGAGGTGTAACAATAAATTTGTGTACTTGCCATAGGACAAGGAATTTAATTGTATTTTATTTGTTCAATTGCGTCGTATTCTAATAAATAATATGAATGAAGAATGAATTGATCTTAATAAGGGTATTGTTTGTTACTTGTCCCTTGACCCTACCAAAGATCCCGTTATTTCTTCCAGTTCTTCTATAAAAACTTGACTTTACTGTTAGTAACATGTCACTCGTAGCTGGATATCCTATGTCCGAGTGTTTTGTGCGATGACTCATTCAACTTAACATTTTGTCATATGTATATGTAGTTATGTTTGTGTTTCTTTGTAAAAATGTGTTATAACTATATATCTTTGATCTTTACAGGTTGGTTATCTTATAAGAATAAGAGTTAAATTATAATAGAATGTGTTATTTGAAATATCGTTTTCGCAACCAACGTATGAAAGCAAAAGCGATCGCAAGAGCTGAACAGATTGAGCCAATTATAATTAATATGGATTTGTACGTTTTTTTATTTCCATCAGATTCTTCTTCGTCGTGTAAATCTTCGTAAAAGGCTGTATCGAAGTCAGTCGAAGTGAAATTAGAATGTGCATCTTTTTCAAGAGCTCGCACGTAAAAGACAGTTATGTAGTTGGTACCATCTATGGCAGAGTTTATCTTGATCGCCGTCGAATCTTAAAATAAACAAAAGAAAAAAGTGAGTTTGTCACAGGGTTACATATTACTTGTTCTTGAGAAGTACAGAACCAAATCATGGCACAGGTTTGATGTTTTCATAAATGCCAGATAAAAATGGTGTAAAATGATAATAAAATAATTATACATTAATTACAATACATAAAACAAAATATAATAAGAAAGTCTGGATTTTCTGCCCCTAACTGCTAACACATTGGGTAATACACCGCCTTATATTATAGTTCAGATACAATGTGTGATGAGTAATAACAATTCTGTTTTTATCCTTAACTTTGCTTCATTTGTTCAATGATCACAATTATACTGTTTTCTTTCGTCTGCTGCTAGTGACCTTGTTAATAAAAATTCTCCATATCAAAATGGCGTAGTCCATGGAACAAAATGGCACACTCCATATACGTTCTGAATGTTTTTTGATTTCTTGGTGAAGTTTGATATCGTCACGTCTCAGTGAGTTTCAACAAACATAGTTCTTCCATCTTATGAGAAAGAAGAAAAAGATTTCTTGGACAACCATTGATACTTTAGTACTTATCTACGATAACGATAATATTTTCTTATTTTCTACATCATACTACTACCTGAGGTATCATATTATGATACTTGACTTTGACGTCTCCTAGAAATAGTCTGAATTGTGAAGACGCTATTTTTCCAAAAGTGTCCTGTATTCTAAATAAAGCTCAAATATAGAACAAGTTCATTTTTTTAATGGCGTCGCCCTACTAACCAAAAACATCTGTTTGACTTATGTGTTTCTGTTGATTCTAATGTTATTTCAAATTAACTTATTCACGTCATACACATATATACATACCCTTACGCATGGACTTTTCACGTATAATAACAGACAATAATTTGTATTGTCTGAATCAAATTACACCCACTCAGATAGTGCACCGATTTAATCCTGTAAAGCACACATATTAATATAATTATATTTGCAATTTCTTTACAATTAATCAAACGTAAATGTTTTACAATGTCATTCAGACAACTTCGATTATCAATAAAAAAAACTGAAACCTTCATGCCTTTTACATATCCCGACATAATATACCGTTAACTTGAAATTTGACACGATCTCATTAGATAACCACTGGTATTTCTACAAGTGAAGCTAAAAGGAGGCAAAGTTGTGTAGGGTGTGAAAAGTAAACAATCGATGACACCGATATTCAATCCAGGACTATTTTCGCAGCTACACGAAGGATATATAACTTATAATAGACAATTGTTAACATATCTTTTCATATCTCCTATTACAAATATACTTTGATTGTATTCACAAATGATATTGAACGATAAATTATATAAGCAGAAAACTTTGTAAACATGGTATCTTAATAAATGTTTTGTTGTTTTTTTTGGGGTGTTTACACAGAACATTAAACGTTATTAAAAATTAAAATGAAAACAGTAATAATGAATGTCAAGATTGAATTTATTTTGCAATTTTTCATTTGTCCATATGTTATTTCTTTAAATAAAATAAAAAAGAGCTTATCAACATAATACAAATAGAAAAGGATAATGATTTGTTTAGAAACGTTATTTTTCAAATTAAATTTCTCTTCACTTCTATAAAGTCACATACGAGTTATAACCCATAAGTAATTAAAAGTTTAGCCTTAAAATAAGCTACATATGCCAATTATTAAAAGTGGAGAAACTAAAGGTCCATCAACAAGAAAAATGAAGGAGTTGCATGCTTATTATGAAACAAACAAAAAACATTCAAATTAGCATTATCAATTATTTGTTTCCACGGTAAGTTATCGAGCGAAAACATTTTGTTTTGAGAATGCTGTCAAACAAAGTAGATATATTTCGATCTAATAACGTTTTTCTTTTGAAAAAAAGGCATCATCTTTATATTTCAATTACCGATTAACATGATAAGAAATCATTGCTTTTTTGTGTTTTACGTGACGATGCCCTGACTAGTAAAACAATATATGTGATACAAAAGTTGCATAATATGAGGAAGTTCATACCTAATAATGAAACGATTTATGGTATTAGAAATATAGCCAAAAAGTAAAGGATTTAAAAATATACTTACTTTCGTGAAGCAGAATTTTAAATTCGGCGGCTCTGTCTTGTGGAAACATAAGCCATAATATCAAATCGTCTCCTAAAGTATCCAAATAAGAAAGGATTGTGTCAGTGTCTCCCAGGCAATTATCGAATTTAGCTTTTAATGTTACCTTCAAATACTGTGCTTTGTTACGTACTGCAACAAAATTGTCTTCGGAATTTATAACTGCAAAGGTCATTGTTTTGTCTTGTTTCCTTTTTAAGATGTTGTCATATTTCTTCCGATACCAAATACAATAAGCCCCCTTCAGAAAAAGAACATCGATTGCTTTATGGGAATATTTAGTTTTGCTTCTTTCGAACATCTGTAAAGGATCAGTTGTTTTCTCGAAATCTTTCTTAACTAATTCAAAGAATTTCGCTTTGCAAGTGTCTTTCTGCTTTTCAAAATCCTCAAACAGAGATGTTATTGCATTTTTCCAAGTTGTTAATGTTTCATTATAAAGGCTCTTCTCTGCAAGTCTTTCATTTAAAAGGTCTAGTGCGACAACATCAGATACAAGTGTCATATAGTAATTCTGGAATTCACCAATACTTGTCATCCCACATTCAAATTCATTTGCAATAAGATATAATAGAGTATTGGAAATTCCCGACACGGGAACTCTGAAAGTGAGAAGACTTTTTATTTTATAAAGCATTATTTTATGTAGCTCATAGTTTTTGCGAAATCTTTTCTGTTGTTCCTCTCTGATTTCTTTAGATTTTGCTTTTATCATGTCTTCCATGTCGATAAGCAGTTGTTTGACAGTCAGGGCAACGTCACGTAAATCTGACAGGTATGCTTGAAGTTCCATTTTAAATACAATAGTTTCCTCCGATGACTCAATTCTTTCCGATATCATGTTTATTATTCTGTCATACTCGAAAGGTGCCGGAGTACTTTGATATTCGCCTTCTTTTTCTATTATTGAACTCAAAAACGAGTAAACGTCTATTCCGAATGAAACAACTTCGACCGCTGTTGAAAGAGTAGTTATTACCGGTATAGCATTAGCTGGTCTGCCATTTAACAAGGCAAGAGCAACCACGACAAAAAATGAAAATACTCCTTTCATGATTGATATTACATAAGAACTTGTTCACTAATACTCTTAAAAGTATCACAAAGACACGCGATAGTTGTAAGATTTTATAAAGCTTTCAAAAATAAGATTAAGTTTACAGAAAAAAAAATCTTTACTTTGTTTATTAATTTCACAACTGAAACTTCCTTAGTGACGAACTTTAACTATTATTGCGCATGCGCTAAGTCAAATGTAACTGTTCGGTACTTTCCGTTAAGTAAATTGTAACGAGGAAGTTTAAAAAACTTTCATTAGCGGTGTACATAATTTATATTTGTAGTTTACTTAATGGTATTTTATTGGTTGTGTTACTTCAGTTTCGATAAAATCGGATAGGCTACATTTTAAACAATTTTGCCTGTCTTCAGGACAAACAGTTCGAGCATGAAAAGTAAAAAAACTGTTTCAGCCCAACTACTGTTGATACTTAATTTTTCCTCGGAAGCGTTTCTTGCTTATATAACACCAGTCCCGATGACTGTTTGCTGAAATCCATATTTTTTAAATTGTTAAGAAATGTCAAACATGTCTTCAATAATGCTTAAATAATGGATTAAGTACATGATATATGTTAAACAACTAAATAAAGTGGCGCTGAACATGCATTTATGTGTCGTAAAGGTAGCAATAAAGTAAACAACGTAGTATTTGACTCTCAAAATTACGAGGGGTGTTCAAATATGAATGCAACTGGGTCAATTTTCAGAAGTGGTTAAACAGTGCTAAAATAATTACATGTATCTCATTCTTTCAATATACTCACCTACATGTGATATACAAAGTTTTAGTCTTTTAATCCAATTTTTAATGCGATTTCATAATCATTTCGAGGTATACTGTTCAGACACTGGAAAATATCCGAACCGAGATTTTTTCGCGTTTGATATTTTCTACGAGCATTGGAAATAAAAAAAAGTCACAAGGGACAAGACCTGACGAATAAGGAGGGTGAGGAAGCCCGACAACCTTTTCCTGTTTCATATATTCTCGTACAATGCCCGCTTTGTGTGACGAAGCATTGCCATGCAACAACCTGACACCATGGAGACCATTTGCTTGTCGACGGTTTTTAAAATATTTCTTTTATTTATGAAGGCCATGCCTTTGTAAAAATTGGAATTTATATACTTACCCTTTGATACGGTAATCCGAATAGCAGGACCTTGATTGGTAAAGAAAATTACATACATGACCTATTTACCGCTCATGGTACGTTTTGCTATGCAAGATCTTTGACTTCCTTTGGTTGCCCATATTTTGTTATGTATCTTTCGCTTAAAGTCATAAATAGAACCAATGTCTCATCGCAGTGATGATATTTTCGAAAGATCGATTGTTGCATTTAGGAAACTGTTTCAGCAATTGTTTGGAAATTCTTACCCGAGCAAGTTTTTGCTCTTTTGAAAGGAGATTGGGTATCCATCTGGTACTTATCCTTCTCATTTTAAATCACGTTTGAAAATTGTATGAGCGGCTCCTACAGAGATATCAACGCATTTAGCTATATACCTAGTTGTATTGTATCAATTTAAAGCTTACACAACCATCTATGCGATAGATGTATATAGTTCGTGCAAAACTATTGCAATATATTGGCCTAGTTGCATTCATATTTGAACACCCCTCGTAATTTTACCAATTGTGAACAGAGCTAAAGACGCAAAAGATAGTTCATGTATTGAAGCAAATGAGTATGTTTTTTAAACTTAAACTGTAAAAAGATATAAAAAAAAAAAATAAAGAAAAAATTCTAAGGAATAATGGGCCTATCAGGGAGTGAGCAATGAGTAGTGTTCTGCTCAGTGAAGTGGAAAGTGTAATGCTTATTAAGTTTCGTTCATCGATGTGAGAATTAATCAGTAGGGTATAGTTCATTGAGGGTGTAGTGTTAACCAAGTATAGTCAATGAGTAAGAAGTGTGAAATGATTGATTTTCAGTGAAAGTCTAGTGCTAAGTGAGTGATGTTTATTGAATGAGAAGTGCTCCTTGAGTATTGATTATTGACTGAGTACTACTCAGTATCGTTCGTTGAGTGAGTAAAATAAATGAATTAAAATGTTAACAATGAGATATGGCTATGTCCCTTTGAGTAAAAGAGATAACTTAAGCCGCCTCATTAGATCCTTTAAATACTTCAAAAGTGTAAAAAAGTGGGACAATGTAAATTCGTCGATCCACACACAGGTGACGAAAATATGCTATTTTTCACACTTACAAGTGTGGGCGTGCGTGCGTGTGTTTGTGTGCCTGCGTGCGTGTGTTTGTAATCCGTACAGCATAACGTGGTCAGGATTTAGTCACGGGAGGTCAATCAATTATCCCTGGTACTTAAAATGACTTGACCTGTAAGAATCGTTTATTACCGATTCTAATTTAAATATATTTCTTACGTTAAACGTTGTTTGGCGCCAATTTATTTAACGTTACGCGCTGAACAGTTTAGCGCGTCATTTTGACGTTATTGTTTGTTATGAATTTATGAATTAAAGCTGAAACTGTATTTTAAAGGTTTCGATGTGAAAGACTTAAATGCTTAAATTATTTTGATTTATTTATTTATGTTAACGGATAAAAAGAATTTTAATGAAGTATTTATTAATTTTAATCAATTGTTACGATTATTTATTCTATGGATTTTAACTGTACTTATTTAATTATTATATTCTATTATTTATTTGTTAAGTTTATATCAGAAATGAATGTATTAGTTAATTACTTTATCATTTGTTTCAGAGAATCGCTTTGTTTTATGCTGATGTGTGAAAATAAAAGCTATATAGAAGCGCATACTCGAAAAGTCTAGTTGTTATCCGAAATCCTTTACATGACCTATACCAGCCATGTGGGTTCCCTGCTTGTTTTTCATGCACTATATATATGATTTCATTTATGACAATCTAAAGATGTTAAAAAAATACGAGATGCATTTTTGTGTGTTGCTGTTCTAATCGAAGCCTAATCGGTGCTTATTGGTCATAAAATAGAGTGCTTCTTATGCTTTTTAGTCATTACAAATGATAAAGTAAATTGGTATTTTTTTTTATTGGCAAAATAACACATGCATTGTAACTCACTTACACTTTTCTAATTAAAAGACAAATACTACAACATTCAGCATGGCTTTCAGCATGTAATAAGCATCTTACATCTAATTGCTCTAAATTCATTTAGAAAAATAGGTTTGCCATTTCCACAAAGAAATAATCGTATTCATTTCTAGGCAGGCCTAACATGTCACACTAATATTTGAGGGCTTCAAGCCTTCTGCCTACCCACAATATTATCTTTTATAATCAGACAATAAAATAATTTATTGCCAGTATAAAATAAACATACTTTGCTGTAATTGATCAATTCGGAGCCATGGTCTTATCACGAACATTAGTTTTGTTACATTTTAATGAATTGCTTGCACGGAATATCTTTTTTAACAATGCACAATAAAAGTACGTAAATTTTACACTGGTTTAAGAGTCAGTGGTCCTCTGACACTTTCACCATCATAAAAACAGTTGTGGAACACAAAAAAAAGTCATAAACACTCTGTCCAGAACTTTGGCCAGATTCTGCCATTCTTCTGCCACCTCGTCAAATCGTTCTGTCTGTTAAAATAATCATGGATCGACTCTATACACTGGAGCTGTAACTTCACAACCCTCATCTCTTCTGATCGTGAATCTTCGGTAGAAATCGGATTGTTCCGATTGTTCATGACGAAAGCGTTTGCTAACGGTGCGGCAAAGATCGATTTCCGGCGGATGTTCTTTATCGATGAGTGTCGTCTGGAACGGTTTCGGGGGACAAAATGATCGTTGCAAAATTTGTCATCAAACGCAATTTTTGATTCCATGTCTGTGATTGACATTGCTGTTTATGACCATTTTAGGCCCTAGTCGGGGATAGTCTCTTTGATCACCCTTCAGGCTAACCAGAACTCGTTATCATTTTCCTAATATATTTTTCTGAAACCGTTGCGAATATTTTTTTGTTGTTTTTTTTGTTGTTTTTTTAATATTGTAACCAAATAAAAATTGGTTGAAACGTTAATAAGCCTTGAGATAGACTTATCATTTAGAATTCTTATCCGTTGGTTTGAACTTTGGTCAGTGTCAGAATAATCATACAGTTTTACTGTACATAGTTTTTTTTACAACGAGTCAGCGATACACTGAAGTGTATCATATTTCAATGTACAGTTTCATTTATAAACCTGTTGCTGGGAGTGTAAAATTTATCTACATGTTTAAATGTCAAATCGTTTAAGCTAGCAAATATGCGCGTTTAGAGAGAGATTTTACATCAGTTAGGTGAGACACGCTGATAGTGTGTAGCGGTTATTTTTTTATTGGGAAGAGAATTTTGTTGTTTTGAAGAGAATTGTGTTGTTTTGAAGTCAGTTTTGTTGGATTGTTGACGTGGTTGAATATAATTGTGGTGATCATAATTGATCAGGGTTTATTGGTTGTAATTAAGTGTTTTGGTTGTTGAGTTATATCTGTTTGTGAAGATATAATTGGTTGATATTGGTTGAATGTTTGTTTGGTCAAGATTATATTAGTTGTTGCTTTGTTTTGAGGATATATGTAAATATTGGGTGCTTTAGTTTAAGTTGTTTTCTGATGCTGATTAGATTGTGTGAAGTTAATATTGTTGGGTGAATGTTTGTGGTTTATACGGTATCTTAGAGTTGTAAAAACATTCATTTTTGTGTTCTTCATTTTGTGGTGATTTTATTGTTTTGTTTGGTCATAAGTTGTTTAGAGCTTGGACTCGCCAGGTGTCTTGTTTTGTTTCGTATAAAA